>NC_058134.1:109792098-109854776 GCF_016433145.1 Gracilinanus agilis
CCGCGCGCCGCGGCGCTGTTGCTGTCTCCGCCACTGGTGCTGCTGCTGTGCCGTCGCCGCCGCCGCCGCTGGTGCCGCTGTTGCCGCCGCTGCCGCTGGTGCTGCTGCTGCTGCTGTGCCGCCGCGGCTGCGGGAGGCGGCGCTGGCTGGCGGCTGGGCTCGCTCTAGTCAGCGGGCGAGGGAGCGAGCGAGCTAGTGAGAGAGTGTCTTTTAAAGATGGCCGGAGCGGCGGCGGCGGTGGCCGCCGGAGCAGCTGCCGAAGCAGCCCCCGCCGCGGTGGCCGTGGCGGCCCCGGGTCGGGCCTCGGCTGCGCCGCCCCCGCCGCCCGTGTACTGTGTATGCCGGCAGCCGTACGACGTGAACCGCTTCATGATCGAGTGCGATATCTGTAAGGACTGGTTCCATGGCAGGTAAATAAACCAACCCCCCCCCCCCTTCCTCCTGCTGCTGTTCCCCCTCCCCCCCGGCCGCGGGGAGCCGACCCCCAGGTCCTGGGACCGCACGCTCGGGGCTGGGGGCCGGGACTGCCCGCCGCGACCGGGGCCGGCTTCCGGGAGCCCCGTCTCCCTCCGCCAGCCCGGTCCAGGCTGGCGACGAGGTGGCGACCGGGGTGAAGAGTCACCACAACAAACAGGAACAAAGGGGGCCCGAGAGTGAAGTTGGCAGAGGGGAGGAGTTGGCGTCGGGGACCGCGACTCGGGGTCCGGGGGACTCGGGGTGGGGTTGGGGGGGCCTCGCCGGCAGCCCCCCCACCCCCCACTCTTTGCCTTCGCTGAAGGAGGTGGATCTGGGGGGAGGGCTCCCTGCCTCCGGGACGGGCTTGGGTCTTGCCCGAATTCTACGTCTAGAGCTTCCTTTTCTTCCTCTTCCCTTCCCCCTTGCCCCCTAGTTAAAATAAATTATGATTGTGTTTTCATGGAAACATTTCATCCCTCTGCTTGCGTCGGGGGGCGCGACGTCGTTGTCGCCTCCAATCGAAAGCCCCAGCCCCGCGAAGCCGTGCTCAAGTAAACATAGCAACAGATGAGGAGGCACGGTCTGTCGGGTACTTAAAAAAGAACTGGAAGAAGGAAGAGAAGAAAATTCCATCTTGTTAATTGGAAGTTTTCGGCTTCGGTCTCTCCCGAGGGGGCGGCAGGTTGGGAGGCAGAAATTGGCACCCCTCTTGGATGCTCCCCCAGCCCCCCGGGGAGTGGGACAGCTGGGCCGCTATGTAGGCGGGGGCGGGGGAGAAGGTGGAGGGGGCGGCTCAGATTCCCGGCCCTTCACCCCCCCCCCCCCCAAAGGAGAAACTTTACAAAGAGACTTCACATCGGCCGACCGACCCACGGGAGACACGTTAGGACCCGCTTTAATCCTAGTCGCGCCCCGACCCCCCGGGGGCTTCACTGGAATGAACTTTAGTCAATTGTGTAGGGGCTTGGAGTCTCGGTTGCGGTGGTGGCAAAGGTCGTTGCCAGAAGCGAGTCGCCTCCGTGTTTCTGGCTTTGACGTTTGTGGGAGTCGTGGGTCGGCCAGGCCGCCGACTCGTGTGTTTTGTAATCAAAGTGTGTGGCTAATAAAGGGCGGCGCCACAGCCTCCGGACTCCGGCGTGGGAGGGATTCTCGGGCATTTAAACAAAGAAACTAGTTACGAATGGGCCACCAAAGTCCTTTTTTGGAGGTTCGGGCACTGCCCTGGGGGGACCCTCTGGAGAAGTGAGTTCCCAGGCTAGGGTTGAGTCGAATATCTTGTCAAAATCAAGCCCCGGAGTGGTGGCAGATATGGTGGCTGTGATTGTAGGAAATGTCCTTTGATTGACAGCAGGACATTTAAATACAGCCCCCATCCTCCTCCTCCTTCCCCTTCCCCCCCCATTTTGCAAAAACACAGCCCGGGACTAAGCATCTTTGGCGCCCTCCACTGGTTCGGGAAAGGAAAGCTATTAAGTACTGTAATCTTGCTCGAGCATCTGTGCCCAAAATTCTGGAGATATCGAAGTGACAGGTCGGTTTTGTTTACTTCAGTAGCTCCTCGAGTAGGAAACCCTGGTATAAACAATCTCAGTAAAAATATCTTTCAGATACTTAGGACGACAGATCCTTAAATTAGTTAATTTAATGTTTAGGTTTCAAGTAGTTTGATGACCTTATTGCAACACAGAAAATAAACAAAATAAAATTTTAGAGTTGGAAGTGACCCAAGAGATCATATTGTAGTTTTAGTTAATGGTGAATCAGGTGCATTGCCCACGCTAATAAGTGATGGGTTCTCTTTATTTTAAATGGATAGAGCCTTGTGTACTTTTTGACGCCCTTTTTCTGCATTATAATACTTCTTTACTGTATAACTTTGGTTAAAGGCAAACTAAGATAATGATTTCCTAATTTTGGAACATAGGCTATTTCAGATATCTTTTAAAGTATATATGAAATTAAAAGTAAATAATTTTCTAATATATTTGGTCATATTTATGCTACAGTTGTTGCTCATGTTGGATTAAAATGTAAAAAAGTGGGTGGCATCTGGGTGGCTCAGTGGATTAAGTGCCAGGCCTAGAGATAGAAGGTCCTGGGTTCAAATCTGGCCTCAGACACTTCCTAGCTATGTGACTTCTGGGCAAGTCACTTAACCTCCATTGCCTACCCTTACCACTCTTCTGCCTTAGAACCAATACACAATATTGATTCTAAGACAATAGGTAAGGGTTTAAAAAAATAATTTTTTTAAAATGTAAAAAAGTGGATATGGCTTAAAAAACAAATTTTCACTTTTAGATGTCTGATATTTTTGCAGATATATGTAGCAGTTAAGCTTATTGCTAGTATCTTTCTTATAAAGAAATTTATGGTTATGAATTTTTAAGGTCAAAGAGATGAGGAATCTAGGAAAGGGGAATTAATTTAAAAAGATCTCTGATGTGAATTAAGCCTTCATGATTTCATTGTAATTAGACTACTGAAATAAACTTTTCTAAGTATAGATCATTTTCTGTTGTAAAACATTAGATGCTTTCCTTTGAAAGTAGAGTAAAATTAAGTTATGTAGTTTGAAAATCGTAACAAAGTTAGAAATTTTGTGAAATTATACTACTTACATACAAAAGAAGTATTTTAAATCATTAACATGTTAGATTGCTAATGAAATCTTGGCAATAAAGTCCATTAATGTAGCGGAATTGTTTTCCCCTAAGAAACTATTGCTGTGTAATACTTAAAAAAAATTGTACAGGGGCAGCTAGGGGGTTCAATGGATAGAGAATTGGGCCTAAAGACCTGAGGCCTTGGATTCAAATGTGGCCTCAGCTCTATGATCTGGGGCAATCACTTAGGCTCCATTGCTTAGGCCTTACTGCTCTTCTGCCTTAGAATCAATACACAGTATTGATTTTAAAATGGAAGGTAAGGGTTTTTAAATAAATAAATGTTTGGTTTGATTGGTGAGGCAAAGTTGGATTTAGGCAGGCAAGTTCAAAAGCTTTTCAAAGGTAATAGCTTGTAAGACAGGAGTAGGTTAGACAGCCCTAGGGTGTCTTCTGGAAATAGAAAGGAGGCAAAAGGAAGGAGAAATATAATAGTTAGAATTAATAGATCTTGTTTCCTCATGTAGGAAAAGAGTCAAAGTCAACTCCCAAGGTTTTGAGCTATAGATAACTGGGTCAGTAGTGATGCCATCAACCAAAAGGGAAGATAAATTGGGATAGATTTCTTTGTGAGAAAATGAGGAATTTTGTTTTGGACATATTAAAATAAAAACCCCAGGGTTGCAAGGCTAGAAATAATAGAATTAATAGATTTGGAGACTAATTTCCATATTGATAATCAGAAGTTACAGGAATCGATGAGATGACAACAGACAGAATGGAAAGAGTGATAAGAAGAAGAGAGGGATGAGGAAAAGTCTTGGAAGGTACTATAAAACTAAATGTCTGTATTTTTAGGAATGATTGAATGAATGTAAAAGCATTTATTATATCCTGACTATTAGCACTGTGCATACAAATAGAAAGTCAAGATAGTTCTTGGCCTTAATTTAAGGAGTTTGTTTTCTAATATTAAGCAACTATCTTCTTTAATTTATATATCTTTCACTCTTTGATATTTCAGGTAAATGAGGAATCTGTGTTTTATCTGTATTATCTCTTAGGGTATAAGATAGTCTATACATTTAGGAAACTAGTATTTCTATTTATTTGTTTCTTAACTTGATTCAGGTCAGAATTCTCATATTTTGGGATTTGATGAATAAGTCTATTCTTTTTATTCATATATTTTAAGAAGATTTCCATTAAAATGGTTAGATTTTTTTAAGGGATGTTGCCTTATTTCATGATGCCCAGTAAATGATGCATAACTCTATCCCATAAAACCTCTTCCTGAAATTAACTTCAGTTAATTTGGTTGAACTAACAGGTTTAAATTTCATTTTTTCCTCTTCAACTTTTTAACCAGCTCTTATTATAAATGTTGAACAAAAGGTAGACAGAAAAACAAGCCTGTCTACCTACAAACACATTCATGTTTTCTCCTTAAAACAACAAAACCTTTGAATGATCTGACCATCATTCCCCTAGTAGATCTATCATTCTCCTTTTTGTAGCTACACCCCTTGAAAAAGCTGTCCCATTAATTATCTCTATTTCTCCTTCTCTTTTAAACTAACCTTTGCATTTGGGTTTCAGACTTCATTAGTCAACTGAAACTGTCTTTTCTGTTGATGTCTGATTGCCAAATCAGGTGGCATTTTCTCAATTCTCATTATTATTTTGATTTCTGCATGACACTGTTGATTGCTATTGACACTGAATTTGGATATCTTGTAGATTTCTCAATCATTATGCCCCAAACAGAAATCTTTTATCTTTTCACTGTCTCTGTCAAAGTCTTCCTTTTTTCCAACTTTTTCTATACCTGTTGGGGCACCCTCTTACATCACCAAAGCACTAAACCTCATTGCCATCTTTGACATCCTTCATATATTGCTGAATCTTGTCATTTCTACCTTCAGAGCAGCAATCATCTACATCCTCATCTTTTCTTTTATACCACCACAGCCCTGGTTTAAGCTCTTTTCATCTTTTGTGTGTACTATTAGTGCCTTCTAGTTAGGCCTTCCTGCTTCAAGTCTTCCCCCCCCTTCCATCCCCCACTCATCCCTAGGTCCCACCCAATGAGTGATCTTCAGTGGCTCCCTGGTACCTCCAGAATTAAATATAAATAAGCTCCTTTGTTTGGCATTTAAAGTTCTCTGAGATAGGCCTCCTTCCTGCCTTCCAGTTTTCCTTTACTCTCCTGAATCATACATGGTATATATATTCCAGCAACATTGGTCACTTGAATGCAGTGATACATCTCTTGTCTGGTTTTTACTCATTTTCTCATATACCTCTCACCACTGCCCCTTAGTTTCCCTGTCTTCCTTCAAAATTTACTTCATCCAAGTAGATCCAGGTGACTTTTCTGGGTCCCCTCAGCTAATAATTCTTCCCCCCCCCCCAAGATTCCATCTACACTATATATAGCTACTTATATCTACCTAGTTTTTTACATATTATTTCCATCATTAGAATGTGAGCTCCTTGTAGGTAGGCTCCTTTTTTTTTCCCTTTTCCCCTTTGTATCCTCCTGCTGAACACAATGCCTGGTACATAGTAGATGGCTTAATTAAATGGCTTGTTCCCCTAACTAGAATGATTATAAGATTAAAAAATCTTGAATAATTAGTCTATCCATACTTATTAAGCATGTTCTATATGTAAGGCCTTATGACTATAATAACAGAATTTAAACTATAAGACCCTACTGTGGAATAATGCCTGGCACATGATAAGCATTCATAAATGATTGCTCAGTTAGCTTTCACTTCTAGCTGTATGTTGCTATTGATATCTGATAAGTTATCATACATTATTGCTACTTTTGGGCATTCAGACTAACTTTTCAGTAGATTACAACAGTCTTTAGAGAAGCAGATGATCTGCTTTCATTTTCAAATTTCAAAAAAAAATTTTTTTTTTTAAAAGATTTTTGGTAGCATTCTGAGGATTTTGCAGTATGTATGAAGGAATAGGTTTTAGGAATTGCTTATCGTGTGAATGCTGATTGAATTAAGAGTCTAGAAACCCAAATTTCAGGACTGTCTTTATATTGGCTAGTGATCTTAGGTAGGCTTCTTCACTTCTCTATTGTCAATTTTCTCACTTAGAAAATGAGAGTTTATCAATAATCATTTATTAAGAGCCTACTTATTGTATGCCAGGTCTTGTGCAAAACCTGAGGATACAAAGGTGGGTAAATGACAGTCTGCTTTCAAGGAGTTGCATAGTTCAGTGCAATTGGAGATAATCTGAAAAACTACCGAGGAGCAACTATACCAATCATATTCCAACAGGATAATTGGTGTAGGGAAGGCACTGGCTTTTAGGGTCACCGGGAAAAGCTTCTTGTAGAATATAAGATTTTAGCTGGAACTCGAGGAAATCATGGAGCCCTTGATGGGAGATGAGATGATAAGGGAGACATAAGGAATAGCCAGTAAATGCCTGGAATCAGGAAGTACGGGAGTATCTTGTGTGGAGAATAGCAAGGTGGTTAGGATATCACTAGGGTGTTGTAATGGGGAGAGTAGTTCATGTGAGGTAAAATAAATTGAGGAACTGTGAGGTAATAGGGATGTTTGAAAGAGTTATCAGCCCATATATTGAAAATGGCCTATTGTCATGTTAGGGCAGAAGTTAGAGCAGAGAAAGTTTGTGAGCTAAGCACTAAACTTGGAGAAAGAAGGGTAGTGTCTTGGAAAGCAGTAGAAAACTGCTACCAGAATTTTGATTGATTGGTAGATATTGGTAGATATGGATGGAGTGAGACTTCAAAGGAGAGGTTGCTAAAAGGTGATGGTCATAGAAGGTGATGGTCATAGAAGAACCTGGAAATGGCCAGAGGAATATTCCAGCTTCTCCACTTCTGGAAATGAGGTTTTCATTAAGATTGAGCCAGGTCGATGTGAAAGCCAAGTGATGGAAGGAATGGGAAAATAAAAGCTTTTTTTTAGATGAAAACACATTTTGTTACCTATGGAACAGACATTCTAGAGAGCACAGGAAAATTATTTGTCCTCTGAATTTGTAAAGACTTTAACAGCTCTATGAACTTAGAGTACTTTCTTTCTTTCTTTTTTTTTTTTTTTGAGAGATTAGATCTTAATAATGAAAAATGTACAAAAATATTCATAGCCATGCTCTTTGTGGTGGCAAAAAAATGGAAAATGAGGGGGTGTTCCTCGATTGGGGAATGCCTGAACAAATTATTGTATATGATGGTAATGGAATACTACTATGCTATAAGGAACGTTGAACTGGAAGATTTCTATAACTGGAAGAACTTCCAGGAATTGATGCAGAGTGAAATGAGAGATTAGATCTTTATTCCAAAATACCTGAACTTTTGTTTTTAAGCTCTTATCTAGTTAAATCAAGTTTTTTGTTTTTATTTGATCATAGCAGGAAAAGTAATAGTGGAAATATGTATTAGGATGTGGGAAATATGAAGTGAAGAACCTATGATGTAAAAAAAAAGTCCTTTAGTATAAAGTAGTTAATTAGCCTAGGTAAGAGCAATCATAGGTATGTGGTACATTTCTTGGTATGTGGTACATTTATATTTTGTGCATCTGGACTAAATCAATTTAAATATGATAGTTTCCTTAATTTTAAGAATTAAAGTATCCTTTTCTTACCTTTTCACTTGAATGCTTAGTTTGTGATCTTATTCATCTTGAAGAATGTATTTGTAAATTATATTAGTTTATCTGCATTCAAATGATATGCTTTGAAATAAAGCACATATTATCCATATGTCAGTGGAACTTTTATTTTAAATTGTTAACTTTTAAAAACTTAACTTTTTGTTAATGACTGTGCATTAGGTAACAGGAAAAACTGAAAAAACCAAAGGCCAAAGAGGTCTTGCTCAAGTTTCCAAAGATACTAAGTAGCTGACCCACACTCTCTGTCTTAAAATCCAATTTTTTTTTTCTATCATATCTCACTGTTTTTAGGGACTTGTTCTTGTAGTTGTTGGAACTGTTTGCAATTTATGGAAGAGATACTACAACTGCTTGTCCCATTGACTTTTTCTCGAGATGATTAACAATATTTCATACTACAGATGCCTGTCATAAGAAAGGGATATAAGGAAATGTGAAAAATCTATCATTCATTTGCAAGACCCTATTTGTTTTAACATAGGGATAAGAACTATACCTATGATTTCACTAGTATAGGGAATTCCTGGTTGATGAAACACTGCAGGGTCAGCACCCTCTCTGCAGCTTTTACTTTTAAGAGAGTAGTCCTGGCTTCAGGGCATGACTATCTACTACACCAGGATCAAATGGAAACAGGAACCTGCAGGCCTCATTTTGATTAAGGAGACCACCAATTAACATTATTTGTGCTGTATTGTGTTTTTATTTATTTCACATTTACATTTTAATCTGGTTTCAACTGCTGGTGTTGGACATCTCTGTGGTACATTATGCTTGTCCTAGCAGACCTGCAAGTTTTCTTTTTTTCCCTGAGAACAGACACCCTTCCCTGGACCCCCTTGTCTTTTTTGGTTTCACTTTTGAGTCTTGGTAGATACTTTCTGAAACTAACCTGCCTTTGCCTTCAGAGCACTCAACTTCAGTAATAGCACTTTTTTCTGATCATTCCAATATCTATGCCTTTTTTTTTAAAATACAGCTCCTTATTTCCTCCTAGACCATGGACCATCCCCAGGCTGCATTCTCTTTGACTTAATGAAATGTGCTTATGGGTTGAGCACAGGTTACTTTTCCTAACTTGTTTCAGACTTCAGTTAGTGTTATTTTATCATCTGTTCACCAATGGTGTAAAAATATTTATTTAAAAAAATCATCCCTGGAAAAAGATCTGGAATTGTAGAAAGGAGGGCATTATAGAGGGTTCTATACACTGCATTGAATGACATAAAAAGTATTTGCAAGTTAGAGTAGTGGATGTTGGTTAGCCCTGCAGGTTGGTTTGGCTTACATGATGAGCTTGTGCAAACAGTAATAAAGAAGAAATAAATGTTTGAAGAGAAACGAAGGAAGAGCATGGGAAGACCTTATTGAAAGTAAGAATGAACAGTTCAATGTGATTCATAGTTAGCCATTGAAGATTCTGGAGCTGGGGAATGACATGATGGTAACACATTTGTGTAGTATATTCTTTATGGGAGATTTCATGCTCTTTTTTGTTGTCGGGAGGAAGGAGAGGAAAAGGGGCTGAAGAGGAAGAGAGGGAGGGAGAGGTAGAGGTAGAGGTGTGTTTTCAATTTGGGTCTGTTTTGCCTCTAACTCAATATTCGTCTCTCTCCAAACTCTAGTTAGTTTTGGCTTTTCCCCAGTAAGATCCCAAAGTGCTCAATAATCTGGTTGTGGAATAATTTTTGAGCCAATGAAATGTTAGCTCAATGATTGTTCCTAGGCTAATAAGAGTCATATGTCTTTTCAGATAGCTATATTAGCACATAAGAGAAATGCAGTAACACTTCATTTATCCAACAGCATTGGGGATTGAAGTGTTCTACATCAATATATTTTCCTGATAACTAAAACCTGCTTCTTCTAAGAATGGAAACTTTTTGATACCTTAACTGTTTTTGATGATGGCTAGAGAATAAGAAGGAATGAGCTCATATCTTCATACTCAGATGAATCACATCCAAGGTAATGGAACAACTTGCAGGTGTGATTGCAGAACCACTTTTGGTAATCTTTTAGGAATATTGGAAATGAAAGAGTTACCAGATGGCTAGAAACTCAAAAAATATTCTCTTATTTCAAAAATGGAGAGGATTTTGGATGCAAGAAATTATTAGTAAACTTTGCATCTCTAGAAAAACTCTAGGATGAATTATTAAATAAATGTTTTGTGTGTACTTAGAAAAAAGGTAATCATTAGAAGCCAGCATGTGTTCCCTAAGGATAAATTGTGACAAATTAACCTAATTTTCCATTTTGGTATTGTGACTAAAGATTAAAAGATTAGGAGGGTGCTGTAGAAATATCAGAAATATCTCATATTTCATTGAGATTTTTTGATATGCCTATAGATAAAATTAAGAAATTGGGTTTGAATATTAGTATAGCTAAGTGGATTTGTGACACTTGCATTTTTTGGTAAACTGTTTTAATCCAAGTTGTTAAAAATAATTGATTAAAAAAGACTCAAAGACCAAACATTAAGGACCTCCCTCTCCACAGAGATCTGTAATCCTTAGATTAATGGGTAAGGTTGCAAAGAGAGATTTCATTTGCTGTCAGAAACAACTTTCTAACATCTCTAACCGGCATGAGCTGCCTTGAGAGATGGCAGGTTCTCCCTTATTGAAGAAATTTAGATAGGTGCTAGATGGTCACTTGTTTGGTATGTGATAGAGATATATGGAGTATGGAACAGGCCTAGATAATCACTGGGGCTATTGTTGATGATCATCTAGTCCAATAACTTGTTTTTATATAAGAAAAAGCTGAAGTTCAGGAGTCAAGGTTACTTTCTCTAGGTGAGAGAAGCCCCAAAGAACTGAGCCAAGCTTCAAACTCAGACTTTTGGATAGTAAGGACAGGCTTCTGTACTTGATGAGTAGTTTAAGGAACTGTTGATCTAGGAAGGGAATGAGTTGGGGGAGAGCTTGATGTTTATTTGTATAATAGATACTCTAGTTAGGTTCATTGCTTAACCATTCCTCTTCGTTATCTTTTGTCTTAGTATTAATTCTAAGGCAGAAGAGCAGTAAAGCCTAGGCAGTTGTTATTAAGTGACTTGACCAGGGAGGGGGTCACACAGCTAGGAAGTATCTGAGGTCAGATTTTAATCCAGGACCTCCTGACTCCAGGGCTGGCTTTCCACTATGCAACCTAGCTGCCCCAAAATTGCATTTATCTCTCAAGGTCCAAGTCAGAGTCCCAACTCATTCACAGTAAGATGTCCCTAAATATTGATTTACATTTTTTTGGAATTCCTGTAACCTGTACCATGCACACTAATACTTTACATATGTGATATTATTTGTTGCATTATTTGTGTGGGCTTTTCTCCCTACTTACATTGTAAAGGCAGGGACTATGTCTCATTGTTTTGGTATCTCTGAAATACCTAGGGCAGACTGGATCATAAAATAGATGCTGAATTGATGAGACTAGAGGCTGATTGATTGATTAGGATCTGAGAAAGGATAAACTAAAGAGATAAAATGTCTTTTATTTTGAATTGAAGATGGAAGTTTTAAAGCTTTTTTTCTTTTAAGAGTATTTTGATTTTTTGAATCTGTTAGTTGTGTTTGGTGATACTTTTGTATTGGAGAGTCATACTATTTAGTGGTTTAACTTTTGTATTATGTATGTAGGTCTCTCGGTAAATATTAGATGATGATATCAGAGATAGCCTGCTTCGTTATTGTTTAGCAGGTGATTTTACAAGTAGATTCCCATAGTGGTGATTTTATTGCTTATATTATGGTCTTATAGTAAATTCTTCTTACCTAGTGAATTTGATGATTAATTTTTGAGAGGATTTGATTAAATTAGGTTGCCCTAATGGACATTTGGATCCATATCACTTGGGCAGATACTACAGTTGAATAATCAGCTGGGTCCAGAATTTAATAGGAGGAAGAGAGCAGGCAGACTTGTATTTGTGGACTTGTACAGTATTTTCAATGACCATATATTTCTCTCTGAAACAAACAAAAAGAAAAAAAAATCCTTATTTTTTTTTGACATCAGTATTTTTTTTTTAAACCCTTACCTTCCGTCTTGGAGTCTATACTGTGTATTGCCTCCAAGGCAGAAGATTGGTAAGGGTAGGCAATGGGGGTCAAGTGACTTGCCCAGGGTCACACAGCTGGGAAGTGTCTGAGGCCAGATTTGAACCTAGGACCTCCTGTCTCTAGGCCTGGCTCTCAATCCACTGAGCTACGCAGCTACCCCCTGACATAAGTATTTTTATGATGGTGCTGTATGACTATGAGTCAAATAGACTCTTCAGAGAATCAAAGTTGCAAATTATTTAGAGTTATAAAGAAAAATTTAGTAGATAAAAATAGTCTAGTGTTCAAGAAATGGCATAGGGGGGCAGCTGTGTGGCTCAGTGGATTGAGAGCCAGTCCTAGAGATGGGAGGTCCTAGGTTCAAATTTGGCCTCAGCACTTCCCAGCTGTGTGATCCTGGGCAAGTCACTTGACCCCCATTGCCTAGCCCTTACTACTCTTCTGCCTTAGAACCAACATTGATTCTAAGACAGAAGGTAAGGGTTAAAAAAAAGAAGAAGAAGAAATGGCATAAAGGGGACAATTAGCTGAGAGTGCCAGGCCTCAGACACTTCTTAGCTGTGTGACTCTGGACAAGTCACTTAATCCTGATTGCCTAGCCCTTGCTAGGAATGATACTGACATAGAAGATAAGGGTTTTGTTTGTTTGTTTTGTTGTGTTTTTTTTTAAATAAAGAAATAGCATAAAGGTTAACATCCAAGATATGTATAACTAGAAAAATAAATGTTGAACATAGAGCCAGTGTGAGAGTTAACATAGCTAATGTCCATGTGCTCCATTGATATATTCATACAATGTCAAGAGATTTGAGGAATTCTCTCAGCATTTTAGGTGGATTACTCTGTCGGGATTATGGTAGGATATGAATAAGAATTGAATTAGATAAGAAATGTGCAATAAAAAAGACAAGATGATCACATGATCTAGTAAAGTATTGAAGAAGTTATCAAGTGAATTTTAGGGGAAGTTTTTCTGAAACTCTAGTCTGACCTCTAGTGGAAATTATGAACTACAAAATGGACCTTGTGATTCAGAGAAAGCAGTTTCAAATCTTGTATCTTATGCTTATTATCAGTGTAACCTGACAAATCACTCAATCTCCATTAACCTCAGATTCCATATCTTCGAATTGGACTAATGACACCTGAGGTTCTTATCTGCAAAAGAAGTGAATTGGACTAATGACACCTGAGGTCCTTTTCTGCTCTAGATTGTATGGTAAAATAAAATTTCATTTTTCATTAATGCAATAAATATTTTTCTTAAATGTACACTGTCACAAAGTCTAACCATATCTCATCATAACCTATCGTTCTACCTCACTCTATATCTTACTTCTTCTAACTTATCCTTTTATCTTCATTGAAATCTTAGGCACCTCCATACCTAGGTGTTTTCTTAGACTATTACCCATGCTTCCACTTCACTTTCCTCCCTCCCAAAATTCAGTAAGCCCTTGCTAGTTCACAAATTCAACTCTTCCACCTTCAGATTTTTCATCTTTTTGTTCTATTTTAGTTTATCTCTTGCTAAACTACAGTTCTTTATTATTCCCATCATGAGCCTTCTTAGCTCCTTACTCATATGCTACTGAATGGAACTGGAGGAAGTCACATAAGCATGCTGACTGAATACCTTCAAATTTTCTGTCTAATCTCAACTAAGCCTTCAAAGCTGGAAGGCAATCCTTATATTTCTCCTTAATTGATTCACTATTTTATTGTTTTTTGCTGTTCCAAAGATCTTTTCTCCTTACACCTCATACTTCTTTCCCTACCCTCTCGGCTGAGAACCATGACTGCTGAAAATTGAAGACATTTTCCCTCTTTTCCCCCTCTCTTCATTTTATAAACTTTTTGACATCCCTCATTTTCTTTTCTACCAGTTTAATAATGATCAATAATGAAGTGATCCTTTTTCTTGCTAAAATGAATTCCTCCATATTGATTGATTACCATCCCCTCTAGGCTTCTCTAGTAGATTACACCCTTCTGTCGGTTCTCCTTTCTGTCTAACCTTTAGTACCTTTACTACTGTCTTCATATATAACCAAATTTCCCTTATACATCAAAAACAAAACAAAACAAAAAGCTTTGCTAATTCCCTATTCTTCTTTTTAGCTATTATCTCTTCTCCTTTTCACAGAAAAAGCTGTCTCTATTTACTTCCTGCACTTCCTTTTTTTCTTTCCTTAAATCTTTCTATTCTGTCTTCTTATCACATCATTCAACTGAAACTCCTTTTTCCAGAGTTATCAACCATTGCTGATAGTCTTTTTAGTTCTTAAACTTACAGATCTCTCTGCTGCATTTGACATTGTTAATGACTCCATACACCTGGATTCCCTCTTTTTTGGTGACATTCTGGTCACCTGGTTCTCTTCCTACTTGTCTGATCATACCTTCCTCATCTCTTTTGATAGCTTATCCTCCATATCATGTCCTCTAACTGTGTGTTCCCTAAGGCCATCTTCTTTCTATATACACAGTCTCTTTTGATGATCTAACTATGGGTTCCATTATCATCTCAATGCCGGTGACTTACATGTCTAAATTTCCAGCTCCAATCTCGATTGAGCTTAAGTCCTGCATCACAAACTATCTATTGGGTATTTCAAGCTGGATGTTGGATGTCCAGGAGGCGTCTCAGAAACAACCGGTTCAAAATGGAACTCGGACTTCTCTTCAAACACATTCTTTTCCTAAACTTTCAGATTTTTGCCAAAGGCATCACTGGATCATCATCCAGTCTTTTCCTTTTCTTTTTAAAAAAAATTAATTAAGAATATTTTCCCATTGTTACATGATTCGTGTTCTTTCCCTCCCTCCTCCTGGAGCTGACGAGTAATTCCACTGGGTTATACATATATCATTGTTCAAAACCTGTTTCCATATTATTAATTCCAGTCTTTTTTTTTTTAAACCTTTACCTTCTGGCTTAGAATTGATACTAAATATCATTTACAAGGCAGAAGAGTGGTAAGGACTAGATAATTGGGGGTTAAATGATTTTCCCAGGGTCATATAACCAGAAGTGTTTGAGGCTAAATTTGAACCTAGGACCTCTGTTTTCCAGGCTTGGCCCTCTATCCACTGAGCCACCTACCTACCCCTGGTGTGTGTAGTTTTCAAAGTGAAATATATTCTCCATATACTCATTTGTTCTCTATATACTTGCATGTGCACCTGTTTTCTCCCTTAATAGCATGTTAAGCACCTGGAAAGTAAGAACTTTTTCATATTTTGTATTTGTACCTCTATCTCCAGGCTTGGTGCTTAACATAGATGCTTAATAAATGCTTATTTGTTGACAAATTGCAAATCTCTGTTGTTATGTACAGAGTAAGTTATAAAGATATGCAAAACACAATTCTGCTTCAGGGAACTTGCCATTCTATTAGAGATATTACAATCTAGGATTTGCATCTAACATTCACGAATATTGTCTTATAGGTGAAGTACTTTTTGGTTTAATATTTAATGAGAAAGTATAATTTATTTTACTCAATTTTAGAAATGTAGTGGTCACAGTGGGCATTTGACAATCTCTACTATTCAATCTTCCTGATTGCACTCTATCTCCCCTCCAATTTATCCTTCAAACTACTGTCAGAAGAATTTTTTCATAGATATGATCATGTTAGTCATTTGCTCAAAAGTTTTTAATGAAAACATAACTATCTTCTAAGGGCAGAATTAGGAGTAAGTAGAACTTGCAAGGAAGAAGATTTTAAAAGTTTGAAGTAAGTAAACCCTTCTTACAGAGCTAACCAAATGTGGAATATGTTGTTTTAGGATGGGTAGTGGGTTTTCTTTCATAGAAATTTTCAAGTTAAAGAAGAAAGATGACATTGGGGGGGATGTAGTTGAAATAATTCTTATTCAGGTATGGATTAGATTGATCAGCTTCATAAAGTTTGATGACAAGAAACTGGGTGAATGGGTAAAGCTCTGTAAACAACTGACATAGAGGAAAGCCTCATGAAGTGGTTGGCTTCATTGTGTATTGTTAAGGACTATGGCAAGGAACCTTAGCCCAAAGACATCTTCTAAGAATATTGTAAATACTAGAAACAAGCAGATAAAAGCTTTGGTGTGATTCTGAAGTCTTTTTACCCTGAGATCTGTGATTCTGAGAGACATTTATTGATTACCACCACTACCACAACTATGCTTTGTAGTAGGTTCTAATCAAGATCACAAACTATGTACAGATTTCAAACATTTATAATTGTAGTCATTGAACCTAACATATGCTTTATAGCTTAGTATTGATAGTTAGTGGTAATGAGTTCTTCACTGTTTAAGTATCATAGGAAATTTGGAGAGAAAAATCATTTATAGGTGTAACACTTGGAGAAAACGTCACAGGAGATAAAATTTGCACAGGGTCTTGGAGGATGATATAGTATTTTGCTAGTTGAATAGGAGAGAGAACAAATTTTAGGTAGAAGAAACAGCTAACCAAGCCTTCTGAAAAAAAACTTTAGAAATTAGCTACCTAGTCTTGTGACATCAAAAAAGAGAATATAAATGGGAGCAATGGGGGTGGGCTTGGGGGTAGGGAATGTGAAAATGTTTTCAAATCCCAGGGCATTCTGGTTAGTCATTAATTCAACTCTGTTCTCTTCAAGTGTCAAAAGAATGCCAGCTAAGCAACAATATCTAAAGATTAAGACAATGAAAAGTGCTAAAGTTGTCACTGTCCCACTCACCAAATGGCAGTGAAGCTCTTCTTCTGTAAACAGAAGCTGCTCAGCAAAGGTCAGATTGTCACCACTATAGAAAGGATGCCAAAATGCTGTTCTTTGGAAATCAAAAGATTTTACCTTTTGGGTTAGCAGTTTGAACACATGTGCATGTGCACATAGGTTTTTTGTTTTTTGGGGGGGGGTCAGGAGAAAATGTGATTTTGTGTTTGAAAGGGCTCCAAAATTCTTTGAAAAGATTTTACTTTAAACTGAAATGTGATTTTACAAAATTATTTTTAGAGAGATGCACCTTTATTACCAGACTGTTTTGACTATCGGTACTAATTCTTACTTGTTATTTTCATAGGCTTTATGAAAACTTTGTTTTTCCTTTTGTATGTTTGTTGATTTGATATTAACTGTTTCCAAGACTTGTTTTATTTATTTATTTATTTTTAATATGCAACAGAAAGTAGAGAAGTAGAAAGCCAGAGGTTTTGTTATATAAAACTATAAAGTTTTTTATAATAAAGTTCTATAAAACTATAAAGTTTTTTCCTCCAACAATGAGGCAGATAGGATAATCTTTACAAGATGTCCAAACTCCATTCTTGAACCAAATATCTAAAGATATTTTACATTTAAAAAAAAACAAACATCAAGGCCTAAGTATCTTTTGTCAGAGCAAACATCATTTATATTTCTGCCTTTGAATTTTGGATCTGGTAAATTTGTAGCAACAAATATAATTTTAAGGAAGCTTTACACTTTATTTTCCTAAATGATATTACATGCCTACCAGCATTATAAAATGGTAGAGAATTAGGAGGAAGGACAAAGTTTTGCTAGGACAGCTCTGGAAGAGGACGAAGACCTACAGTGGTATGCTATTAAATGATTAACAACTTAGACTCTGGGGGGAAAAAATCTATGTGGGAGCAGCTGAGTGGCTCAGTGGATTGAGAGCCAGGCCTAGAGACAGGAGGTGTCCCGGGTTCAAATTTGGCCTCAGACACTTCCTAGCTGTATGACCCTGGACAAGTCACTTAACCCTCATTGCCTAATCCTTACTGCTCTTCTGGTTCTGCCTTGGAACCAATACACAGTACTGATTCTAAGAGGAAAGTAAAGATTTTAAAATTTGAAAAAAAAATATGCACAACATACTTTTAGATTTAATTTGCATTAACATTTTCTCCATCACTTTTTAACATCTAAACAGTTAACAAAACAATAAATCAACTATGATTTGGAAGGTTTGCAAATTCCTAAGCTGTAAATGGTCATACTAAAAAAAGCCATTTGAACTGACTCCAGCCTACCCTTGGATAAGACATATCTGGAAAAAAAGATGTGAGTTTTGTGAGAAAGTTATTGAAAGGAAGTTAGGGATGGCCACTTTGGAGGATACTGAGATTGAGATGAATTTGATGTAAAAAACTATAGGTTACAAGGAATATTTGATAGGTGTTAACTGATTCAGATGTAGTAATTGAGGAAGAAATTGACTTAATATTTTATAAGGTCTACAGATTTGAGTTTAAATATTTACATTAAATAAACAGTATAATGTGGAAAGAATACTGGACTGGAATCAAGATATTTGAGTTAAAGAAACTCCTATTATAGTTGTGTGACATTAGACAAGTCATTTTATTTCTCTGTGCCTTAAGTAACTTGTACATAAAATGAAAGTAATACGTTTAACCACCTAATAATACACCTAATTTGTATTATTCTTGTGAGGAAAGTACTTAACAAACCTTGAAATGATATAGAAATATGAATTATACAATGGTTTAGTTACTTTAATAGTTATAACCATTTCTTGAAAACACTTTCTTTTTAATGTACTCTCAGAGGAAGTTGTTATTCTATTCCATTAGGTTTTACTACCAAGTTTGTGTCATTCTATTCTTTGTATTCTTGTTTCTTCTTTAAAAAAAAAAAAAAAGCTGCAACATGAGTAGATTCTACAGGTTTTATGACTGCTTTCACTTTTCTTTGGACCCTTAGGAAGGTGTTTGTCTTCAAGTTGGACCATATTTTCTGTTTTTACATTAACTCAAATGTTCTTTTTTATTTTATCTTGATATTTTTACAAAATCATCATCCTCAGAAATATTTAAGAAGTCTTTGTCCACTGGGATATGTATTTAAACTATATTCTAAAGTTGATGACAGGCTCCCCTTCTATCCAGTAGTCTCAGAGATGGGCATATATTCTAAAGATATGACACAGAATCCTACATATCACAAAATAATAATATCTGCACTTTTTATGGTAGCAAAAAATTGTAATCAGAGTGGGTGTCCAATGATAGTGTTTAACAAGTTGTGGTATAGGAATGTAATGAAATACTCTTGTATTTTTAGAAATAATGTATGAAGAATTCTGAGGTACATAGAAATATTTGCAGAATGAAGTAAGCAGAACTAAATCATTCCATTAAGGTAAATTAAAAGTTAGTTGAATTCCAATTCATTGGAATGACAGACCTTAGTATAGGCAAACAGATGATGAAAAACATACCATCTTCCTCTATAGAAAGTTGAGAGGAATAACTTGATTTGTTGGACATACATCAAACAAGCTTTAAATTGGTTTTACTGAACTGTTAGGAAGTGTTGGGGTAGGAAGTGTGTATGGCAAGTAGAGATGGTCTTTATTGGCTATTCTGCTCTATCAGTAATGTAGCTAGATTAATATCTATATATTTTCCTATTTTTAGGGACTATCACTTCCATTAGCATCCTACTCTGATGCCTTATTACAGTATAGAGGCGATTCTTGGTTTTTTAAAGAGATGCCAGTAGAGCAGGGGTCTGCAACGTATGGCTCTTGAGCCATATCTGGCTCTTTCTGCAGGAGCCATAAAGCCATTTTTTTTTTAGGTGCTGTTTTAGGAGCGTGCACTGTTACAGGAGCGTGCACTGTGAGCACTGTATGGCTCTCACAAAATTACATTTTAAAAAATGTGGCGTTTATGGCTCTCACAGCCAAAAAGGTTGCCGACTCCTGCAGTAGAGCATAGGCTCTGGCAAGAGCTATCAAATTAAAAACTTGTAAATATGGACACACATCTGTCGGCCCACTTTCCTAGATAAGTTTGAAAAGATTGTTATTAAATTGGTTACAGTGCAAAGTATTTTTCCACACTGACCACTTTTGAAAAAGCATCTACTAAGTCCTATGAAGACCTAGCAATTTCTGAATTTAAAGTATTTAGCTTTTAGGAATACTGTGCTTAGTCACTCTGTTATACAAAGGAACAATTGAAATTGCATTTTAATTTAGTCAATTTCTTTTTAAAAAGTCACAAAATTATAAATTCCATTTTCATTTAGGTATTTATATTCCTAATCTTAAAATTTCATGACACTTTTTCTTTAAGCATTAAAAAATTATTCTAAACTTAATAGCTCAAACAAAAAACTCCTTAATGAAAGAAAGAAGTAGTGTCTGAATTGGGGACCAAGAAGTAATCTACATGAAATGGTAAACTTTAGTTATTTTATATTTGTTGAAAATATCAGTTGACTGACTAGCTGAAAGCAAAAAGTTCTGTACATTTTTTCTTCTGTATTTTTTCAAATTTTGTTCTTTTGCTATTATTTATATTTAGTCACAATTAATTTATATATTGTTCCACTTCTAATTTCTTTACTCAGCATCATTTCAGGCCTTCCTACTTTTCTTCATATTTGGGCTTGTCATTTGTAATTTATTTTGCTATAACGTACCATTTTGTTTACATATCAAATTTTGTAGCAGGACATATTAAGCATTTCTGGTTTCCATTTTTTTAAATGAGTAATACTACACTGAAAATTAAAAAAAATAAGTTTTTGATAATATGACTAGAGTACAACTGTAGTAATGGAATCATTGAGACAAAAGTTGTGAAGTTTTGTAGCTCTTATTGTATGATTTAACATTCAGCTCAAGAGTCTTGTGTTAATTATGGATTAGTGCCTAGTATGTACCAAGTATTGAAATATAAAAAACCAAAAATAAAGCAATCTACCATTAATCTTTAATAATCATTGCTTTATAAATTTGGTCTTTATTTTTCCTATAATGTTTATTTCCATCAAAGTATCACTGCATCTTTCTGATTAAGTTTTGCCTGATTTAAAATGTTAAGCAATTTTTAAATAATGTATAATTTACCTATTTCAGCATTTTAAAATTATTCTAACTAAAAATTGTTAATTGTTTTGAGTACTGATGCTAATAACCAGTTAGTAGATTATTGTCATTGATATCAATGCACTCAAGGAAATAAGTCACTCACTTGTGAGTGGTGATTAAAAATTGGGCTTGGAAACAGAATTATAGAGCCTCAGAATTGAATGGCTTATTTAGCCAGCTCTTAAATGAAGCATGATTTTACTAAATGATATGAAAATGAATAGAGGTATAATATTCTTCTATATCTAGGGAACTGGGCTTAACCTTTTATGAATAGGGTGTAGCCCTCCTCAATTTTGAATTTTATCATCTCTCAGATCCTAGACGTAGTCATAGCACCTGAAACAGTTGCTGTGGCTTGTCTTTTTTGCTATGAGGATGCTAGAGCCACATTTCATGGATCTAACTCAGCTAAGGGTAGTTACTTTTTAATTTACACAGCGATTTCAGTGTCAGTGATTTTGGAGGCATTGTGCCTTTGACATTCCTACTAGCTTACAGTAATGTGGAATTCATTTAGATTGCTCCTGTTTCTTTGAAGTTTCTCTCCAAGTATGCATCATAGTTC
This sequence comes from Gracilinanus agilis, assembly GCF_016433145.1. NCBI lineage: Eukaryota > Metazoa > Chordata > Mammalia > Didelphimorphia > Didelphidae > Gracilinanus > Gracilinanus agilis. Next base: position 109,813,367 of record NC_058134.1, read on the forward strand.
ACTGAGCAAGTGAAATATAATTTTGGCATGTGCTGGTTGTGTGTGTGTGTGTGTGTGTGTGTGTGTGTGTGTGTGCGCGCGCGCGCACCCAACTAGAATTGTTGGCAGGTCTAGATCAACATCTCACACCCTATACCAAGAAATTAAGAATGGGTGAATGACTTGAATATAAAGATGGAAACTATAAGTAAATTAGGTGAGCACAGAATAGTATATTTGTCAGATCTCTGAAAAAGGAAAGATTTTAAAACCAAGCAAGAGTTAGAAAAAATTACAAAATGTAAAATAAATAATTTTGATTACATTAAACTAAAGTTTTTATACAAACAAAACCAATGCTACCAAAATTAGAAGGGAAGCAACAAATTGGGAAAAATTTTTATGACAAAAAAACTCAAAGGTCTAATTACTCAAATATATAAGGAGCTAAATCAATTGAACAAAAAACCAAGCCATTCCCCAATTGATAAATGGGCAAGGGACATGAATAGGCAATTTTCAGGTAAAGAAATCAAAACTATCAATAAGTACATAAGAAAGTGTTCTAAATCTCTAATAATTAGAGAAATGCAAATCAAAACAACTCTGAGGTATCACCTCACACCTAGCAGATTGGCTAAAATGAAAGAAGGGGAGAGTAATGAATGTTGGAGGGGATGTGGCAAAACTGGGACACTAATGCATTGCTGGTGGAGTTGTGAACTGATCCAGCCATTCTGGCTGGCAATTTGGAACTATGTTCAAAGAGCGCTAAAAGACTGCTGCCTTTTGATGCAGCCATAGCATTGCTGTGTTTGTACCCCAAAGAGATAATAAGGAAAAACACTTGTAGAATTGTTGGCAGTTTTAGTTTTAAATTTATAAGGTTAAGCCTTGCAAAAAAAAAATACATAATGTTTGGTGTAGCTTTCTTTTTATTCATGATTCTGAATTTTGATTTTTTTTCTTTCTGTCTTAGCTGTGTTAGAGTAGAAGAACATCATGCTGTTGATATTGACCTGTATCACTGTCCCAACTGTGCAGTTCTCCATGGATCTTCCTTAAGTAAGTATGAAATGTGCAAAGTAAATATCAGTGCAGCATATATAATATCCCATGCTAACTGGTTATGTTATTATTACAAAAAATATTTTGTAGGGGACATTAGGAATGAGTTCTAAAACTATTATTAAACCATTTCCAGGTCAGTAAATTTGGGTGTTAGTGAAAATATATTTTGATTCTGGTTATGCAATCCAACTATTTAATCTATTTGCAAATGAAAAATATCTTCTTTTGGAAATATTTGTGATAATCCACAGAATTGTTTCCTCAACAATAAAACTAGGCTATAATCCTTTAAACAAACTTACTATTTTGCTGTTCAGCTTTATGTTTTTTGCAGAAAATAAACTATTAAGTTACCATTCATTAAGAATGTGCACTTTAGAATTATTTCATGTCTTTTTTTGCTTACAAATTTAGACTATAAGATACTCAGAATTGTGATCATTTTTCATTTTATCAAAAAACTCCAGACTGAGAATTGTAGACTGCTAATACTGAAATATGTTTTGGTCCACAGTTAGATTTAAAGAGGAATCTATAATATTTTTCTGACTTACATTAGAGTATAATTTAGAATTCTTTGCATTTTAAAAAATTCTGTTCTCTAGTTCTTTATATGTGCCTTTGCTTCATTTATGTGGTATTAGTTGCATTTTTAGAAGGTTAGACTTAAATAAATTATTTTTTCTAGGTAATAAAAATCATGCCTTTGTGAACCAAGGTGATAGTAATTATTAAATACGGGTAGTTAGCTAGCTTGAAGAAATTATCTACTAGTTATAATATTGTTTCTGTGGAAATGTGTGCAGAGGCTGAACAGACAATTTAGAATCAAACTTGTGGAACATAGCTTATTTGTATGCTGGAGAATACCTGTGTGTTAAATCTAATTTGGCATTTTCTTGATGATTCAATTGACACAATGAGAAGTTATTAAACTAATGTAATACCATGATGCACTCAGAGTAAACTGTAATACTTTTATCAGTGAACAGAATGTGTTTCAGTGATAATTTTGATGTCAGAAATTTTGTTTTCTTAAATAGAAATGATAGAAAAGCTAAAAGGATGTTATTCTTTTCCTAGCTCTGCTCTCCTCATGAGCTAGGTTTGGCTTCATTATTCTCAAGACTCACACAAGTACTACTCTCTCAGGATACTCTTTTGCCCAACAATACTAATGCTAACCACTTGCTATGTGATGACCAGTCTTTGTGGAGACCTGGTTAGCAAGATTAAAGCATTGGGCTTGAAGTTAGGAAGATGAGTCTTCCCTGAGATCAACTCTGGCCTTAGACACTTAAATTACCTGTGTGACCCTGGACACATAATAAGCCACTTAACCCCATTTTCCTCAGTTTCCTCAACTGTTAGAGAAGAATATAGAGAGGGAGATTAGCAAATCACTCCAGAATCTTTGCCAAGAAAATCCCAAATAGAGTCACAAAGAGTTGGATAAGACTGAAACAAGAGAATTAAAATTTTGGTATGTCCTGGCTGGGTAGATAAGGCTCACAGGAGGGCAGGGCAAACTTAAATTGTTGTCAGTTTTATTTTTAAGTTTACATCTACTTTTAAAAAAGCACTACTGTAGCATTATTTATTGCTCAGGAGAGCAGAATATTTCTCACCCTGCTCCATCTCTATGCCAATTTTGTTAATTTCACTCCAGATGCTTAGGAATTGAAATACAACTATACTGAGAGGGTGTGTGTGTGTGTGTGTGTGTGTGTGTGTGTGTGTGTGCGCACACAGCTATTTATCTCTACGCTAAATGGATCCAGAATGTGGTGCTTTTGTGATTGGAGTTCTGTCTCTTCTCTCTAATAGTCAGTTGTCACTTTGAGCTACTGTTACTGTTCTTTTGGTTGTTGGTTATAAATATGCTGTCCTGTTTTCTCATCACTTGTCTAGTGGAACATTTCAGAGTAGTTCACCTATTCTTTGGGGGTTTTATGTCACCTTTTGTGTGCTCAGAAGTTGTGTTTTGTCTACTTCAAAGGTTTATTGGGAATATTTGCAGAATATATTGGGTTGCAAAAAAATAAAGCTGCTTAAATTTGCTTAGCTTTTTAGAAATGATTATCTACGAAGAAAAAGGTTTTCTGAGTATGGCAATAAATTTTCAACATGTGTTCTCTAATCACTAAATTATTATACAAAATATATGTAGAAACTTGTGCACACACTTCTCTTCAAAGATAAAAGCTGGAAGTTAACTATTTATATACATGATGTGTATTGTAGGCCAGGCAGAGAGTTAAGATAGGAGTAAAATAAGCCTTTTGGGGAATATTTAGCTGTCATTAAAAAAAGACTTATTTAACCATAGCAGTGAAAAGAAATTATTGAAAAGAATATTGTGGGGGCATCTGGGTGGCTCAGTGGATTGAGAGACAGGCTCAGAGATGGAAGGTCCTGGGTTCAAATCTGACCTCAGATACTTCCTAGCTGTGTGACCCTGGGCAAGTCATATTGCCTAGCCCTTACCACTCTTCTGCTTTAGTACCAATACACACTGTTGATTCTGAGATGGAAGGTAAGGGAAGAAAGAGAGAGGGGGAGGGAGGGGGAGAGGGAAAGGGGAAAAAGGAAAGGGAAAGGATAGGATAGGATATTGTCAGGGCCACTGGGAACCACTTGGCTGGGGATCCTGAAGGGTAAGAATGCAGATGGATTCAGGAGGGCTGATGGCAAGCAAGTGGCAAGTTTATTGATCACAGCTAGTGTTACATAGGACAATGTTATATAAGCTAAAGGATTAGGTAATCGTTTTATATGGACAATGTTTAGTAGTAATTGTAAATCACTTAGTACAGTGACTTAGTTTGCCCCACCAAAGCTTAGACAGTTTTCTATAAGATAATAAATCACAGGTAAATATGTAACCATCTAGCCCAGAATCTCAAGGAAATATTTGCTTCAGTGGATTTGTCAAGAACAGCCAGTTACTACCAAGTACAGCAGAGGGGGAGTTGGAAAGGAGGGGTTTTGGGGGCCTGAAATAAGGAGTGCTACATGACTGATTCTTGCCATGGCTTTGATTTTACTGGGGTCCACTCTCAGTACTGGGGCCTACAGAATATTAAAGAAACAGCTTTTCAGGGGAGCAGGTAGATGGCTCATTGGATTGAGAGGAAGGCCTAGAAATGGAAGGTCCTGGGTTCGAATTTGACCTCAGAAATTTGCTGGCTGTTGTGACCCTGGGCAAGTCACTTAACTCCCATTGCCTAGCCATTACCACTCTTCTGCCTTAGAACCGATATATAGCATTGATCTAAGATGGAAGGTAAGGGTTTAAAAAAAAAAATGAGGATACAGCCTTGCTTCTTTGAGTACTGATTTCTTGCCTCTTATGTCTCCCATGATAGTCTAAGCTCAGGAGCCTAAAGGAAGAATTGAAATTGCCCAAAGGGCCTCTGGCTCTTTTTGTACTTAGGTGACTTGGTTCTGGTCAGTGATGTAAGCCCCTTAATTCATTATATGAGGCAATTAAGTCTTGAGGACAATTTCAGTACCTTTTTAAGAAAAAATAGCAAATTAACCCAGAAATTGAGTTGTTTGTTTTTATTCATATGAAGAAACAAATCTGGTGAAGTTGTTTTCATAGTTTTTGTCCTTTGGGAGTAGTGTTAAATGAAATAGAGAGGCATCATCATAATGTAAAAGAGAGAGAATCAAGACAACCAGGGTGTCAAGTTCTGATTTTGATGCCTCTTATTCCCAGGCAACATTCTAACATTACAGATCTGCAGGGTTAGATGAAGTTTTGCTCCTAGTTGGAAGTTTTTTTGTTGTGTTGATCTATTTTATGGATTTTTTTTCTCCTCTTTTCTTTAAAAAAAAATTTGTAATAAAGGAGGCCTGTTGGAAGGGGAGAGAGATACAGGTAGGTTATACTGATCCTGGAGATAGAATCTAAATAGTCCTTGTTCTGCATTGGCACTTCTAGATTTTCCCTTTGCTTCCTTCACTCAATATTGTCTCCTTTTTTGAAGTCTATGCATTCAAAATTTTCTGTCCTCCACAAATTATGGTAGTCTTAGTATCCCAATAATTTTTCTTCCTTTTTCAGGGAGTTCAGTGCCTGGCTCACTGCTCTTCTCTTTTCCCCAGCTCTCCTGTAGGGGCTTCATTGTTTGTGGAGCTGCTTCTGCCAGTGCTCTCCCCACCCATTCTTCTCAACCTTCTCAGCTATTATATACCTATTTATTTTCTACTCCATCACCTGTTCTTTAACATCTCCATTCTCTCTACCCTCAGGACTTTATCACAATCCCCTTTCTGATTTTACTCTTCTCCTGCAACCCCAACTCTAAAGTGAGTCCTTTAACTTTGACTATACTGTCCTTTGCTCACGAACCCTTGTCCCCATGGTCTATTACTGCTCCTCTCTCTCTTTTTTTAACCCCTTACTTTCGTCTCAGAATCAATGCTGTGTTTTGGATCTAAGGCAGAAGAGCAGGAAGGGCTAAGCAATGGGAGTTAAATAACTTGCCCAGGGACACACAGCTAGGAAGTGTCTGAGGCCAGTTTTAAATCCAGGACCTCCCATCTCTAGGCCTGGCTCCCAATCCAGCTGCTCCTACAGATTTAATTCTTGAAGAATTCTGAATGTTCACCTCAAGAGAGTGAACTGAAAGGTGAAAACAGGAAAGCTATAATTTGTATGAACATGTTTGTATCCTGGATGATACCTTCTGTGATTCAGGGAGGCAAGGAGGGCCTGTGATACTTGTGAATAAATTTTGTTTATTAAAAAAAAAAAAAGAGGAAAAAGATTGTGTCTTGAGAGCAGGAACTATCTTTGTGTGTGTGTGTGTATGTGTGTATTTTTATCACTTTGCAGAGTGCCTGTCACATAGTAGATGCTTAATAAATGTTTGACTATTGACTAATGCCAAATCTAATGTCTTTTCTCAGGCTAAATTCTTTTCATCTTATCTGCTCTCCCTCCTAAACTGTCTTATATTCCACTACATTATAAGTATGTATTTGTATATATTAACTTTATATTTGTGCCATATATATTTTTATACATCTCCAATATAAACTGATCATAAACATTGTAAGCACATTAGAAATAGAGGTTGGTTCATTCTTTGTATCACCTACCATAATACTTCAGGACACATAGCATGTGCTTATTAATAAAAACATGTTAATTGATTAAAAGGTAGGTAATATGAACATTTTATATATTATATAAAATCTATTTAAAATAATCAGTTACAGGACAACAGCAACACCACCATGTTCTTTTACTTTTAACATAAGTCATAGAAAAAATTTAACTTAGCATAAAACAAATTTAAATATTAAGGATCTGAAAGGGAACTTCAAAAAATTTTTTAAAATTTTCAAACAAAAATTGAAAGGGGCAGAATGTGTAAGGGGTTAAAATTAAAGGATTGGACTAAGTTATTTAAGAGTATGGTTGCCAGGAATTAATTACTCAATTCCAAAATGAATTTTTTATGGTAATAAATCAGAGAGAGGATAGGGTAAGATATCTAACCTAACACACTAAATATTTTGCTCTAGCCCCGGCTCAACACAGGCAGGGCTAATTAGTCCTCAGCTGGAGGGGCCTCAGCCTTGAGCTGAAGGCCCATGATGAATAAAGCAAGTACTTTAGCCACGAAACCCCTCTCAAGAGGGGAGGCCTCTCCTGAGGCTAGTCCCTTCAGAAAATCCAGGAAGGAGTCAGTCTTTTTCACTCACCCACGTGGTAATTCAAAGGGAGAGATTTAAGAACAGTCTCACCAAGTCCAGGGTCTCAGGTCTATGAAGCAGATTAGATTCTTCATCAGCCTCCAATTCAAACTAGGATTTCTAGAGCTTTTTGGTATTCATGCTGGCTCCTCAGTTCTTCCCTTTTCTTCAAATTCTTCCTTTCCATAAAGATGTCATTCTCTAGTCATTTATATGAGCTTTTGCAACAGTCCAGAAATTCCCAATATATAGCAGTATAGACTTTATCTTTTCCCATTTTGCTGCTGTTAGTTTCTACTATTAAGGGATTTTAGTTGCCTCCTTGGGAAACTTTTTCTTTACTTCTTTTCTTGGTGTTGCTACATCATTATTGTACCTAGAATTTTCTTATTGATATTCACAGGACCATAAGTATCCTTAGGTGCTAGTTGGACAACATGACACCTTATTCACATTGTAGCCCATCAGAAGTCTGCTTTGGAGCATATGCCATATAGCAACTAAAGCTGAACCCTCTGCTTTTTCAAACTATATTCACCTATAATTTGTGCAATGATCCTTTTCAAGGTCAGCATCAGATAAATCAGAAAACAGTGAAACATGCTTGCTAAGAGGTATTTATTAGTTTCATGGAAGATCTATATAAGATCCTAAAATGAGAACAATCCCCAATAAATAGCGATGTCTCCAGGTATTCTCTTTTTAGAGGATAATACTGAATAAGAACTACAGAGCTTCCTCAGTGACTCCATTTCCATTTTCCATGCTTTCAGCTTGCTGTTTTTATCTTTCTTTATGTAGTATCCAATAGGATTAAGGAAAGATTGATTGTATTATTTTGAAAGTTATAGGAAATTCTGTTGTAATTTGTTAATTCTTAGGAGTAAGATTAATAGCTAATTTTAAATTAATAGGAAATTGCAGACCTTATGAATACTGAAAAAGGCAACTGAGAGAATATCAATAACTACTGATTTATACACTCATTTTATTATGTATATAAAGTGCTTTTATGAAAAACATCTTCAAAGACAGAGGACATTCTTACTAAGGGTATTAGTAAGGAGCAGCTAGGCCCTCATGTTCTGTAAAAGACCGCATCTTTACCACCACTGAATTGACTAAAAGATGTTGAGAATGCAAGTGTCCCTTGCACTTATTGTTTGGTTATATATTTTTTGAGTATTTGAATTGGGAGAGTAATCCACTATTTTAAAAGCTCTCTTCCAACAAAGTACCTTCCATTTGTACATCAAAATAGTTCAAGATTCCTTGAAAGATGTAACAAGATATAATCTATTCCACCCTCTGTTGTAAACATAAGGCAGAGCATAAAGTAGGGAGAAGTAAGCTTTCCAAAGGATTTTGCCACTGATGCAATCCAGCAGAGTCAGAGCTAAAGAAGGATTCCTTGTGGATGTTGAGGTTCTTTAGAATCCAGCTTCCTTGCTTCTCCCACTGTGTCACAGTACCACCACCCTCCTCCCCTGCAGGGATGTTTCCTCATCTGGGAGGTAGTGTGCATAGTGGTTAGGGTGCTAGGCTTGGAGTCAGAAAGACCTGGTTTTCCTGTCTTGGATACTTAGTAGCAGTGTGACCTTGGGCAAGTCATTTAAACCACTCTTTCCTTCAGTTTCCACCATCAGTAAAATGAGAGGATTGGACTCCATGACCTCCAAGGAGCCATCAAGCTCTAAATCTGTGATCCTCTTTGTGGATAGTAAGATGCTTGTTTCATCAAACCCCTAAATATCGCCTGAAAGATATTTGTACAATTCAAAATAATTTGGCTTAACCATTCATTGAGGAAAAAATTAAGTAGATAAAGAATGACTATTTCCCAGATTATGATATATATTTGAATAGATAGCTTATAAAGCGTATCCATCAATATATCTGGGTCAGACAGTACATCCAAATGGATGAGTTGGGCCCAGAGTGAAACAGAAGATGAGGCTAGGTGGTCTTCAGGAAAACTGCAGAGTTCCTTTAATGACTTTTAGATTTTCCCTAGAAATTAAGACCAATCTTTTTTTTTTTTTTTAATACTACTAGAATACTGATCTTGTATGAGACTTCTACTACTTTTTTAAATTTTTATTAATAGAATTTATTTCTAGTATGTCATCCATTCCCTCCTCTCCTAGCATTATAGAAGGCAAACATACATATATATTGTTATTATTATAGACATATATAATGTCCTTCATGTTTCCATTTTTCAGTTCATTCTCTGGAGGTGAATACTCACAATTCTTCAAGAATTAAATCTGTAGCTATGTATGATGTTCTCTTGGTTCTATTCATTTTACTGTTCATTATGTCATGTAGTTCTTTCCAAGTTCTATTAAAATTAGCCTGCTCTTTGTTTCTTACAGTGCAATAGTATTCCATCACAATCATATACCACAGTTTGTTTAGCCTTTCTGCAATTGATGGGCATCCCCTCAATTTCCAGTTCTTTGCAACCACAAACAAAAACTGCCATAAATGTTTTAGAACATATGGGTTCTTTTCTTTTTTCCCTGATCTCCCTGGGAAACAAACCCATCAATAATATTGCTGGATCTAAGGGCATATACACAGTTTTAGAAGTCTGGACATAATTCCAAATTGTTCTGAAAATGGTTGGATCAGTTCAAAGTTCCACTAATAGTGTATTTGTGTCCCTATTTCCCCACATTTCCTCCAACATTCATTATTTTGCACTTTTGTCATTTTAGCCAATTTGAGAGATGTAAGCTGATATCAGAATTGTTTTGGTTTGTATTTCTCTAATCAGTAGAGATTTAGAGCATTTTTTTTCATATGCATTCGTATGGTTTAGGCTTCTAGACTTTCTACCTCTTTTCTTTCAGTCCTTTCCTCTTATTTCTATTTACATTTTCTTTATTTGTGTGAAAAATGTCTTGGAATTGTGTTCATATAGTTGCTGGTTTTGTTTTGGTAAGTATATCCCCTACATATTTTATATATTGTCTACAGTTATTTTAAATGGAATTTCCTTTTCTATCTCTCATTTTTTCAGACATGACTGTTCATTTTTTTTTTTTCAGTTCAAATATAAACTAACTCCTACCCTTAGCACAAATAAAAATAATGCGGCTCAATCTAGAAGACAAGCAGATAAATGGGAAAAAATTATTTGCAGCAAATTTTCTAACGAAAGTCTCATTTCCAAGATATACAGGACACTGACTTAAGTATGTGTACTTCATACACTGATTGATAAATGGTCAGAATATGAATAGGAAGTTTTTAGAGGAAAATAAGCTATCAATAGCCATATGAAAAAATGCTCTAAAACACTAATAGTTTAAAAATTGTAAAGTACAGTAACTCTGAGGTACCACTTCACATTCATCAAATTGGCAAAGTTGAGAAAAAAGAAAGTAAATGCTGGGGAATGGGGATGGTATTGGAAAACAAGTACATTAATACCCTGTTGGTAAAGCTGTGCATGGGTCCAGGCTTCATGGAAAGCCATTATGCACTATTCCCAAATGTTCTTAAACTATGCACATCCTTTCACACTGCATTCCCTGTATTAGTTTTACACACCAAAGAGATTATTGCCTTCTGTGATCTTCTCTATTCATAAATCTAACACATAATTTCTTCCTTACTCCTCTAATTTGTTTACAGTGACACCATTTGGTTTGGAGCTTATCTTGGTATATGGTATGAGATGTTGACCCATTTCTAGTGCCAAACTCCTTTGCAGTTTTCCCAATAATTTTTTTTTAATTTTTTAAAACCCTTACCTTCCATCTTGGAGTCAATACTGTGTATTGGCTCCTAGGTGGAAGAGTGGTAAGGGTGGGGCAATGGGGGTCAAGTGACTTGCCCAGGGTCACACAGCTGGGAAGTGTCTGAGGCCGGATTTGAACCTAGGACCTCCCATCTCTAGGCCTGGCTCTCAATCCACTGAGCTACCCAGACGCCCCCCCAATATCTTTTATATATATATCCTTCTATATTAATTTTATTTGTTACAGGGCTAGGCAACCTCCCGTCTCTAGACCAGGCTCTCAATCCACTGAGCCATCCAGTTGTCCCCCTTCCCAATAGTTTTTATTGAATAGAACATTCTAACCTCAGGAATAGGGGTCTTTGGGTTTGTCAGATTCTAGGCTCTTCTATTTCTGGATCTTCTACCTGTCTATTCCATTGATGAATCATTTTATTTCTTAACCAGAAACAAAGCATTTTTGTTTAGCAGCTTCCATTGCCAGTGAATAAAACACAAATTCCTTAGGTTAGTGTGTTTTTTAGAACACTCTACACCAGTGATGGGCAAACTTTTTAAAGAGGGGGCCAAAGGAAAGGAAATGCTCATCTGTCAGTCTGTTTCTAAGGCAACTCTTTCGAAGTTTCATTGTATTTGTCAGATTGGGAATAATGTTGCTAGGCTGGATAGAGTATTTCAGGGGGCCGCATCTGACCTGTGGGCTGTAGTTTGCCCATCACTGCTCTACACTTGGACTCCCACTTACATTTCCAGCCTTATTGAATGTTAACTTTCTTTCATGTATTTTACATTTGAGATTGATTGGTCTTCTAGCTGTTCACTAGAATTTGAATTTCAAGTTTCATCTCCTTACCTTTGAATAGCCTTGATGCTTAGAATGTACCTTCTCCATATCAACATCTCTTAGACTTCCTGTTTTCTTTAAAGCTCAGCTAAGATGCCACCTTCTTCTTTGACCCACTCACTCCCTTTTTTAATATTCTCACTCATCTCAGATTACCTTGTCTTTATCTGTGTACATGGCTATATCCCCTTTTATGTATATAATTTAAGCAACTTAAGGGCAAGAATTGTCTGTTTTAAAGCCTTTGTATCCTCAGCACCCAACACAGTGCATTGTACTTAGTAGCTATTTATTACATGTGTAGTTACTAAATTGAATAATGTAGAAGCTCCATAGAAGGTAGGATGCCAAATATCCTAATTTAAGGGGTAGTAAAACTGTCTCAAGAAGAGAGAAACCAGGTGTTTTTCAGAGCCTATGGAACTATTTTTCTATAGATGTTAAAAAGTGGTTATCTGAGTGAATATTTTTTCCTGCTGTGATAAAATAGGCTTAATCCTGCCTTCTATAATTAGGAATAGGATTTTCTGCCATTATTAGCTATCTTAAATTTTGTGCTCAAGCCATACTTACTTTTTTGCTTTGATTGCATAAGCTTTACTTCTTGTTATAAATCTCATGTCTGGCACCACCTTTTTCTTTGAGTGATTTTCCTTTTAATTTTTTTGTTGGAACATATATATTTAATGAAGATTTTCTGTTTTGACCATTCCTTCCCCATTGATCCAAACCAAGGTTACTTAGCACTAATCTTTGTACATTTAATATGTAAGGGTATTTTAGATTATTGTGAATGTTGTCTACTTTTCTTTGAAGGCAATCTACTAGGTATCTAGGTGACTAGGTGGATAGAACTCTAGGCCTGGAGTCAGAAAGACCCAAATTCAAACCTGGCCTCAGATACTTACTAGCTGTGTGACCCTGGTCAAGTCACCCAACTTCTGTGCCTTAATCCACTGGAGTAGGAAATACAAACAACTTCAGTATCTTTGCTGAGAAAAATCCCATGGACATGAATGGCATGCTTTGGACTATAATGTTATCATGAAGAATCAGATACAACTGAACAGCGATAACAATCCACCCAAGGGTAGCCATTGTTTATCACCATGTCTTTTCTTTCTGGCAAATATTTTTTGGGCTGTACTTTGGTGGTCTATAGGAGATTAGGAAATATATTAAAAGTGATTTTATGACATAATCTGGCCCTTTCAGCCAACCAGGGTAACAAATAACATTAATATTAATAATCTTAAAGGTAAGTATTGGTCTAAGGAATCATCTATTCTGATGTCATTTTTCTCATCTTCAAATTCTGCTTTAGAATGTTAGAATTCAAAATGAAGTTGATAAGCAAACTAAAGTGCCGAGGATGATATCATCAAACAAAATTTACAGCTCAGACTTAGCAGTATATTAAAAAACATTTTTATTTATCATCTTTTACAAAGTGAGATTTATAGATGATTATTGTACTTAGATTTTTTTATTTTTATTTTATGGTTTCATCAAAAAGTATTGATTAGTTGTCTACTTTGTGCCAGTACATAATCAATTGCAATTGTAGTAGAACTTAAGCTCAAGTAAAGTTCTACCAGTCTTAAAAGGTAAAAACTTAGGGATAGACTTTTTTGGGTAGGGATCAGCTTAAAGTACAAAGAGGCACATTTCCTTTTCTTTGAAAACACTTATTTAATTAATTAATTTAGAGTGTTTTTCCATGGTTACATGATTCATGTTCTTTCCCTCCCCACTTCCCACCCTCCCTCTGATTGCCAATGAGCAGTTCCACTGGGTTTTACATGTATCATTGATCAAGACCTATTTCCATATTATAGATATATGCATTAGGGTGCTTAGAGTCTACATCCCTGATCATATCCCCATCGACCCATGTGATCAAGCAGTTGTTTTTCTTCTGTGTTTCTACTTCCACTGTTCTTTCTCTGGGTATGAATAGTGCTCTTTCTCATAAGGCACATTTTTAGTAGCCTAATTAGTTGATGAAATTTTGGCCATTAGAAGGTATATTTATTACATATGTTTATTATTTGAATCTCAATTATCAAACATATTTTTATTTTTAAAAATTTTAGTGAAAAAGAGGAGGAACTGGCACAGACATGACTACACAGAGAATGATGATGGTTCTAAACCAGTACAGGCTGGGACACGAACTTTTGTTAAGGAATTACGTGCTCGAGTCTTCCCAAGGTATGCATTTGTTCTGAACAAAAAAATGGCAAGGATTGTTTGGATTTTGTGTTTTTCTTTCAGTTCCCTTAACTAGTTATGGATCAAGGTAGGCTGCATTTAAGTTGTTCTTGGTCATACTTTTCATTTCTTCACCAATTGCATCTTTCTCTTTCTTTTGCCTTTCTTCTTTTTTTGGTTAATTTTCCTTTCCCTATTTTCCTTTTTTAATTCTCTTTTGTGTATTATTTAGAAATGTTAGAGGTACCTGAAATCATCAGGCTTGACTCTGCTGGTAATATTAAGGAATAATAATAAACCTTCTTCTAGATAATGTTCTGTGTGACTCTGTGGATTTTTTTTTAACCCAGCAAGATGGGTTGGAATTTCTTGAGGCTTCGAGCTTTGGTTATGTTATTAATAAGTCATGATTAAAAGGCTTTTGTCCAAGATGTCTGGTTCAGCAGAGGTAGGCAGCCCAGCTCCAACTCCAATAAAAACCTGAAATTCACACCTGATGAAATAATTTTGATCAAGATCAAGTAAGTGGCTTTTTCTACCCCAGAACTGAATGAGTTCAGTCAGAAGGCAGTAGGTAATAGGCAAATTCAGAACCAGTTCAGGCAAACCAACCAACCCTTCCACCATAATGATAGTCAGGAGATATGACCTATAAAGTAAGCTCTGGCCAGAGGCAGCCAGAGTGGGCAAACCCCATGGAAGAGACTGCAGAAGCCCAGGGGAGTGACAGCAAATAGAACAGCTCAGCAGCACTTAGACACGGATATCCTGGGCTTAGTGCCCTTAGGCCAGAGCACTTTGCCCTGAGATGCCACAGAAAATTCTGAAGACCCAGAACATCAAAGATCAAGGGGAGTAGGGTCCAGATGGGAGGGGCTAGAGAACTGAAGATTTTTGTAGGAATTAAGTGTGAGACCAAACAGTATGAATCCCGACCTTGGTGCAAAGCTTTAATTCAAGAACTAAATGTGGAAAAATTAAATTAAAAAAAAAACACCAAGCATAAAAAATATTAGAGATTTATAAATCCCCTTAAAGAAGTGCTTTACATATATCATTTTATTTTCACAGAAACCCTAGAAAGGAGATGCTATTATTATTCTAATTTTATAGAAAAAGAAAATCAGTCTTAAGAAAGGTTAACAGACTTGCCTAGGAACCACGCTCCTAATGAATGTTTCAGGCATATTTCATAATCACATCTTACTCCAAGTGCTGCAGCACTCTATTCTCTGCACTAGTTGCAGTGTTAATATTTTAATAGACTGAGAAGAAACAAACCAGTATCCCTTCAAAATCTTAAAAAGTGCATCCTCCTGTGAGAAGGCCTCGGACATTAGCATACCAGTGACACGAGCCTTCCATCTCCTGGTAGGTGCATTGTGTCTCCTAAGGAAAGGCTCCCTGGGGCTAGGCCTGGCACCTTCTGTGGGCCCCAAAACAACCACTTGCATCTGTATCAGCACAATGCATCTGTTGCCTCTTACTGCCAGACTAACATCCCAGTTGACATGTGGAGAATCTGCAAAAAAGTCACCCTTCCTTCGACTTCAAGCCTCCCTGTTTTGTCCTTCGAGGGTACAGGAGTGGAGCCTTCCATTCAATAATGGATATTCTTACATTTGGCCATACCTATCACATCCCAGTGACTTTAAATTACTGTAGATCATCATCTAAAAACCCCCTCTATTCCTCACCCCTTACTACCTCATTTTTCAATTTTCCCACCCCAAAATTTCATTGTCATTCCATCTAACCCTTCTGTTGTACTCTTGGAATGCCTTTTCCATAGAAAACAATTTTTTTTCAATTAAATTTTTTTTTCTTCTCTCCTTCCATCTACTAGCTTTCCAGAAACTTGGCTTTACCTTGATGACAGAGTCTTCTTTGCCACTCTTTCTAGTATTGGTTTCACCTTCACGCTCTCTCTGCTCACTGGTTGAGGCAAGGAATCACTCCCATGCTCCTTGCTCCCTACTACCTCCCCCTTCCTTCATCACTTAGGAACCTCTCTTCCTTTGAGGTTCACACTGTTCATATCTACTACCCAATCAAAATCCTGGTAACTGTTGCCTACATACACATAGGTCATTTACCTTCCATCCTTAGTGAGTTTGAGGCTTACAGTTTTTGTCTCGTCCCCAACTCCTGTGACTTTCAACATATGTATTGATTTTCCCCCATATGCCCTAACCACTAAGTTCTTTCTATAACCTACTCCTCCATTTCACCTCAGCCACACACACCCTTGAATCATCTCTATGTTCAAGAATTCTGACCATAATCTCTCAGCTTTTCCCCTCTCCCTCTGCCTTCCCTTACGTGGCCCTATTCTTCATTCACACTGTGACCTTTTGTCCCTGACCCCTTCATTCCTTCTCTGGCCATCCCCCCTGCATTAACCACTTTCTCCTCTTCCCCTTACCTTGATTCCTTGGTGGTGAACCAGTTCAATTCTACAGTATCTTCTCTTGAATCCCCAGACCCATTATCACATTGATGAGCACACCTAGCCAAGCCTCAGCCCTGGACCATTCCCACTATCCCTTTGCTGCCTTTGTGTGTACCCATGTGTTACTGAATATAGGTCAAGGAAATCATGCAACTGCTCTGACTGTGTCTACTACAAATTTATGTTACATAACTGAGCACTCAGTGATATTTTATAATGCTGCCACACCCCTCTACACAATATCTCTTCCAAACCCTTTTTTTCTTTCTTACACCTTCCAGGGCTCCCTCTCCTTTGACTCTCCCAGTTGAGAACTTTGCTTCATTTTTTAAAGAAAAAATAGCAACTATTCACCGTGAACTCTCTCTTCTGCCCTTTTCCTTATCTACTATCACTTAGGGGTCTCTTTTCTCCTTTGTCCCTCTCTCTCATGAAAGGGCCTCACTCTTTAGCAAGGTTAACCCCCTCTTCTTGTTTAAGCATATTCCCCTTCCTTTCCATTTCCTCCAAAAAGATTTCCCCATTCGTCATCCCCATTCTTTCACTTAGATTCAGTCACTCCCTTTCTATTGGTTCATTCCCTACAAAAATGTCCATGCTTCTCTCCTGGGGGGAAAAAAAACATCCCTTGATCCATCTATCCTCACTATCATAGATCTCTTTTACCCTTTGTAGCTAAACTAGAAAAGGCCATCTATAGTAGATATACAAGTGACAGCATGAAGCTTGGATTCTGATTCCCACATTCCTATGACTTGCTCTCCAAACTAAACCAGAGAATTCTCTCCCTGCATGCATCTAGTACAGAAAAAAAGGAACAAAAAAAGATCAAGGATAGAGAACTGCTTCCCAGGGACCATATGGGCTGAGAGGGGAAGGAGGCCCTGAGACCTTTCCCCTTAATTCATAGTTTCTCACCAGACTTTTTTGAATGAAGGGACTTACCACAGACCTCTGGATGTGAATGTGGAAAAGAGGCACCTAAAATTGACTTAGACTTTAAAAGACTTCCTTACTATTCTAACTACATGATCATCCCAAAAGTCTCCTACCAATCAGAAGCATTACAGCATCCTCTAACTCTCTTCCTGACCCCTTACAGTTAGGCTTCTGACTTTATCATTCCATTGAAACCATAGTTAAAATGACCCCTTAGTTGCCAAATCCAGAGCCTTTCCTCAGTCCCCATTCTTCCTGATTTCTCTGCAGCCTTTGGTACTGTTGACCATTCTCTCTTCCTTGAGATTCTCTGCTATCTAGGTTTTCAGGACTGCATACTCTCCAAATTCTTCTCCTACCTAACCTATCCTTCTGTCTCCTTTGCTGGATCCTCTTCCTGATCATACCCACAAACTGTAGGTGTCCCTTAGGGTTTGGCCCTGGACCCTCTTCTTTATACTAATTTCACTTGGTGATCTCATCAATTCCTATGCATTTAATTACCATTTCTATAATCTCAGATTTATTTATCTTGCTTCAGTCTCTCTACTGACCTATAGTCTTGTATCTTCAACATCTTGAACTGAATGCCCAGTAGACATCTTAAATTCAGTATATCCAAAACAGAACTCATTATTTCCCTCTCTAAATTCCCCACCTCTCCTGCCTTCCAGGCATGAATCCTTAGTCACAACTTACTCATTTCCCCCCCCCTCCCATGTCTAAACTGTTCCCAAGGCCTGTTGACTTTTGCCTTTGCAGCATTTCTTGCATATGTGCTCTTTCTTCTTCTGAGGCTGCCACTATTCTAGGGTAGGCCCTCATCATCTCATGCTTTGATTATTGTAATAGTCCGCTGGTAAGTCTACATGCCTCAAGTCTCACCCCCTTCCATTTAGCTTTGTTCAGTTGTTTTATAGTTCTGTCTGACTCTTTGTGACCTCATTTGGGGTTTTCTCAGCAAAGATACTAGAATGGTCTGCCATTTCCCTCTCCAGCTCATTTGACAAATGGGTAATTAACTGTGCCACCTAGCTGCCCTAAAATGATTTTCCTAAAATTCAAATCTGATCATGTTATCCCTTACTCAGTAAACTCCAGTGGCTTCCTGTTGTCTCTAGCAGCAAATACAAAATATTCTGAGATTCAAAGTCCTTCATAACCTACCTCCTTTTACCTTTCCATTCTCCTTACACCTCATTCCTTGCTCTCTGATTCAGGAACAGTGACCTCCTGGCTGTTCAAGGATAAGACATGCAATCTTTCAGCTGTGGGCATTTTCTCTGGCACTCCCATAAGCCTGGAATATTCTCTCTTCTTTGCTTCAACTACTGATCTCCCTAGCTTTCAGAAAGCCCCAACTAAAATCCATCTTTTACTGGAAGTCTTCCTGTGTCCCTCTTCATTCCATTGCCTCCCTATTATTTCCCATTTATCCTATTTGTAGCTTATTTTCTATATATTTGTTTGCATGTTGTCTCTCCTCTTGGATTGTGAATTCCTTGAGGGTGGGAGCTGTCTTTTGCCTTTTTTTGTATTCCCAGTGCTTAGCACAGTGCCTGGAACACAATAGGTGCTTAATAAATGTTTTATTGATTAATATTGGAGAAGTTAGAGAAGAAAAACAAGAGTACCTAGGGGTAGGTTGGTCCAGTTAAATGAACAAATGAACAAATGAATCATTGGCAATACTTATGTGCAGTGCAGTGTGCTAATAAGCACTGGGGACACAAGTTGAAAAATAAGATGGCTCCTATTCTCAGGGAATTCAGTGTGTGTCTGTATGTATGGAAGACTTTAGCTACAGGTCAGATAGAAACTTCCCATGGTCATTAGGGTGTTTTGGCAAGACAGATAATAATGTGTCTTTCTTTAATGCTATTTCACTGATATAATTACTTCATATTTTGCTATCTAACTCTTTGTTGGTGCTAAGGACTTTGGTGGCAAGATCTTTCTTTTCTAGATCTTCAGTAGATGTGGCTATAGCATCTCAGGAGCAGCAAGGCTGTTTTTCTTCATGGGCTATTTCCCAGAATTACTGCTGTGGACAATGAACTGCAAACATTGCTTCCAAAAACTCTTGGACTCAGAATCTTGGGCTATTGCCATCAGGGTCTGAGGGAAGATGGTGGTGAAGGTGGTGCTGGTTTGACTTGCTTGGCATATACTGCTTCCTGTCTATCCCTTAAAATGCCTTACAGCTTCAGCAAGGCTGGCTTGCATACCTGGGTCAGTCAGGTGGGCCCCAGCTTCAAAGAAGTTGTTTTCCTGGATGATGGCTGTAAGGACTAGGCTTGGATACAGGACCAGAGGTCTGGGGAATATGCCACTTCTAGGACTCTTGTGTTTATAGAACGAGAAGGTAAAAGAAGGGATATGATTGTGTAGAGAGGAGGAAGAATGGGATGGAAATTGTTATTTCTGAAAATTAGAATGTGAAGAAGAGCAAAGAAAGAAGGAAACGGAAAGGCTGGTGAAGTAGACATCAGATGAATTGAGTTGACTACATGTGCACATACAAATAGAGAAAAGCATCATGGTCAACAGGGAAATAAGTAGGGATTAGAGATAGAGGAGTGTTTGAAAGGGAGGATAATCCTGAAGAGGATAACAGGAAGCAAAACAATTCCTATTTCCAAAGAGAGGATTCAAAGGAAAAAAGAAAAACCAAAAAGCAAAAGATAAGAGGATGGTCATCAGTTGGGGATGGTTGAACAAATTGGGATATATGAATGCAATGGAATTTTATTATGCTATGAGAAATTAGGGAGGAAACTTTTCAGTGAATTCTGGGCATTTTAAACTAATACAGTATGAATTGAACTAGAAGAATTTCTACAAGGACAATATTGTAAAGAAAAACAATTAAAGAGAGAGAGAGAAAGGTAAAGAGAGAAAGAGAGAAACTCTGGTCCAGAGCAGCAGAGGTCCGGGCCGAGTGAGAATTAAAAGAATAATTAAATTTGGCTACTAGCCACAAGGCCTTAGCAATTAGAGAGGCAAAGAAGCCTCCTTGAGGTAGGGTAGGCCAAAGGAAGTCAGTCTAACTTACCCACGTGACAATTCAGAAGGGAAGCTACCTGAGATCTCAGCCAATATCCTTCAGCACCAAGTTCAAAGCGCAAACTGCCTCCACAGGAAGTTACTATCATACTTGAAGGATAGCATCTTTCGTCACTTCCTGGGGGTCCACCTCTAATTCAAGTGGACAAATGGCAGCCTCAATACTGGTTTTGGACTGCCCAAAGGGCAGTCCCTTGTTTTTTATTTGTTACTTATTGTCACGTGTGGGTAACTCATCTCCCCTCCCCACTAAGGGAGGTGGGGATGACATGATCTCTAGTGGCTAGAGTTTTAACTATGAATGGGGGTGAGCTAATTGGATTTACACAATCCCCCCTGATGATCATTTTGGGTGCCTAGTCACCCCAAGTGATAATTTTACATAATCATCTTATACCCACAAAGGCCTTCTAACAACAATAGTTAGAGATAAGAGGGGAATGGAAGAGAGAGAACGCAAAACCAGTGTTTGCTAAGCACATTGACAAGAAACCAATTGGAGGCAGTCCCCTATTGGCATAAAATGTACATTCAAAGTAACTGTTCAAACCCCATCAGTTCAATCAATTGTACCCCAAAGTTCATTCTGGATCTCTTGATGCAACAAACCCCATCAGTTCAATCGATTGTAACCCAAAGTTCATTCTGGATCTCTTGATTCAGTGTAGATTCTTCAGGCATCTCTCTGCAAACAGTTCATTCTCTGGATTAGGGAATCAGCAAGCTTCTTTCCCTGAGAATTTTTCTCTAACAAAATCAAAAAATTAAATCTTGGATTTAATAAAAATACAATTAAATCTTGGATTTTATAAAAATACAATCTCCCCTGATGAGAGTATTTAAAAAAGAAATACCTCTAATTAAAAAATTTAAAAGGAAAGGCAATAAGGAAATTAAAAATAAATTCAGGGGAAAAAATACAATGCTCTCAAAGATAAAAAAAAATAGGGGAAAAGAACACGTTTCATTGCACATGTGAGGAAGAAAAAATAAAAGAATGTTTTAAAAATAAAAAAATATATATAGCTTAGAACTAGTGAAGGGTTTTTCACCCAAAAATGAGATTCATTTCTTGTTAAGCCTTTGCATGAACTGTGAGTGTAAATGGGTTTTACAAAATAGCAGATTCACAATGCACATTCAAATAAAGTACCATAATTTCTAATAACACATTTTAAAACAATAATAAACGATCCATTATTATAATCACTTGCTATGATGTTTAAAAAACACTTGTTACAAATTCAACAGGTATAGTAAACCTTTGGCTAAGATGCTTTCTCAACAAACTCTGTTACTACCTCCATAGCAATTGTGGGGCAGTCTAAAAGAAATCTGATATTTAAAAAAAAAAAAAAAACCTTCTGAGTCAGAATTATCCTCAGGAATATAAGTCCTTCTGATAGAAAGCAAGCTAAAGACAGAGACATCAGCATACAGGAGCCCTCCTGGCTTCCTGTATAAAAATCCCGGGTAGGAAATTTTCATGTTTCTTCTACCCATTTAAGACAACAATTCTTTATAATAAAATATATAAAACC
Organism: Gracilinanus agilis; assembly: GCF_016433145.1. NCBI lineage: Eukaryota > Metazoa > Chordata > Mammalia > Didelphimorphia > Didelphidae > Gracilinanus > Gracilinanus agilis. Next base: position 109,834,936 of record NC_058134.1, read on the forward strand.
TTATCCTTTAAGGCAATAATTCTTTAAAATAAATATATAAAAACCTTATCATTTATACAGAAGGAGACCTCTTATAAAATCATAATTTAAATTCTCAAGGCATCAAAATCTCCAATTATCAAGATAGAATAAAAACTTAAGCCATGAACTCCTATATGTTAGATGGCAAATCCAGTATACATAAGGCTATTTACAACTTTAAAATGTGTAAGATGTTCATAAATGGTACATATAACAGCATTGTTTTGGTACAGTAAAAAATGAAACCTTAAATAGATTAGGAAATACAATATGAGTAACAGATAATAAGCTATACAGTCAAAAAACCTCTTTCATCAATTCATCAAATCAAATGCAGCTGGCTGGCAGCATCCCATGGCAGGCAAAAACAAGCTGTTGCTGTTAGCGAAAACATGGCGAGCAAAGCCACTTTCCCTTTTTAAAAAATTGCTCAAAAGAATTGAGCAAAACAACCAAATCGAGAACTATGTCCCTTCGTGGTCGCCAAAAATGTAATGATTAAAATTAATAAAGGCTGATATTATGAGGAAAAATAATATTTTAATTAAAGCCATGTTAGTAGAATAAATTGGACCATGTGCCTAGCTAAGATCTATTCAAAATGCCCATCAGTCCATACCTTCTATTCCCTTTGGCTGTTTCCTACGAAAAGAGAGCAGTCAAAGCCTCATCTCCCCATTTAAGTCACGTTCTACGTTCATTGATGTCATCATGTCCAAAACTGGAAACCCATTGGATCACGGAAAATAGTCTCAAAAGTCCCCCACATGTCCACAGGCAGTTTGTCAAATACTTTTAAATGGAACCCCCACAATTCCAAATAACACAGATGCAGTTATAGCACTAGTAGGTCTATACCCCCAAAAGATTAAAGAAATAGGAAAAGGCCCTTTAGATGTATGACAATATTTATAGCAGTTTTTTTGTGGTAGCAAAAAATCGAAAACTAAAGGGATGCTTATCATCAATTGAAGAATGGCTGAATAAGTTGTGGTGGGTATATCAGTGTGATGGTATATTGTTGTACTGTGAGAAATGAAGTAGATGATTTCAAAGAGACATGAACTGATGCAAAGAGAAATAAATAGAAATTAAAGAACAATTTATGACTTTAATATGATAAAAACAAAGCATTTTAAAGATTTTTACAATATGTTAAAGAATGAGATGAGTAGAGCTAAGAGAACAATTTATACAATAAACTTTGACAAGCAACTTTGAAAGTTATGAGAACTATGATCAATACAGCCACCACCCATGATTCTAGAGGACTGAAGATGAAACATACTATCTACCTCTTCCCAAAGAGGTGATAGATTTAATTTTTTTTGAATTTGGAAATTTTATTTAATTAATTAGAGTATTTTTACATGACTACAATATTCATGTTCTTTCTCTCCCCTCCCCCAAACCACTCCCATAACCGGCGTGCAATTCCACTGGGTTTTACATGTGTCATTGATCAAGACCTATTTCCTTATTATTGATATTTGCACTGGGGTGGTCGTTTAGAGTCAATATCCCCAATCATATCCTCATCAACCCATGAGATCAGGCAGTTGTTTTTCTTCTGTGTTTCTGCTCCCACAGTTCTTTCTCTGCATGTGGATAGTGTTCTTTCTCATAAGTCCATCAGAGTTGTCCTGGATCATTGCATTGCTACTAGTAGAGAAGTCCATTACATTAGATTGTACCATACTGTATCCATAAGAGGTGATAAATTTAGAGTGTAGAGTGATAAATTTAGAGTGTAACACAGCCAGTGAGAGGATTTGTTTTGCTTGATTACTAACAATTATTACAAGGAATTTGTTTTTCTTTGCTTTTTTTCTCAATGTGCTTGCTGAAAGGTGTGTTAATTAACATTTTTTTAAAAAAAGTAGGGTGAGGGTGCTATTGCTACAAATATGGAATGTTACATATGCTTTCAGATGAGATCACTATATTGGTTTTATTTAAAAGTTTTACTTTGTTACAAGAGATCATTTAATGTAGAGGCAATCTGTAATTATTTGTAACATAAAACCAGAACACCAACAAGACTTTTTAACAAAAATAAAATACATAAAAGGGAACAGAGGGAAGTATAACTAAGAACCGTTTTTAAAGTAAATATGTATTGCGTATATTTTAAAAAGAAAGCATTATGAAATGGAGGCTTGGAATTTCATGTACAATAATTCTTTTTCATATCTTGTTCTTTATATAGTCATTATTTTTTTGTGTTTGAGCCCAGAATAGAAAAATTAAAAAACATTATAAAGCTTATTATGCTAATATAAATAATTTCTAATATGTACTATTCTCATGACCTGGTACATTTACTTAAAGAAAGGATGAATGGGATGTTTTTCAATTGTGCCCAGCTCTTTGTAACCCTGTTTGGGATTTACTTGGTAAAGGTGATGGAGCAGTTTGCCATTTCCCTTTTCTAGCTCATTGTATAGATGAGGAAACTGTCAAACAGGACTAAGTGACTTGTCCAGGGTCGCATAGCAGTGAGTATCTCAGCCAGATTTGAACTCAATAAGTTGAGTCTTCCTTACTCCATACCTGGAACTTTATCCTTTGCAGCACCTAGCCACCAATAAGTAAAGGTTACAGAAGAACATATTTAGATGTATGAAAAGAGAGGGCACATATTTATTAGAATTGCAAATGTCTTGTCAGTATCTTGTGTATATCACATTGGCTACCAGGTATTTTCTGGGTTCTCACAGGCCTTGTTATTTGACCATCTTAAGGATTTTTGGCTTTTCCATTCCTCTAATAGTGTTCTCTGAGGGGGAGGAGGGGGGGGCTCTGATCTGACCCCCTGTGGTATGTGATTTCTATTTGAAGAGCTGGAGGATTGGTCCCATTCCCTACACAATCAATTGTGGAGCTTATTTTCACCACAATCACTCCTATGTTTTCCTTCCCTTCTTCTGTGAAAGTTCCTAAACTCCCAGATGAAATATTGGCCCCTCTCAATAATTTTGACGACTTTGCAAAACTTTCTAGGTGAGGACTTTGGGAAAAGAAGACAAAGGGCAAAGAATTTCAAAATCTGACTAAATGGAGTCAGAAGAGAATTTGAAACCTTGGTGGAAGAGATTGGGAAATAACAGTTTCAGATATTAACAAGGAAGTTTTTCTTACTCCTTGTAAGAAAAGGAGGATTACAGTATACATGCATAAACATACACACACACTCCCATATGTGTATATACATATACATTAGAATATCTTCGTTAAAATTTCTTGAATTTCAAATGAATGATTTTTCTTGTTAACTTTTTTCTTTTTAGTGCTGATGAAATCATAGTAAAGATGAATGGCAGCCAGCTGACACAAAGATACCTGGAGAAACACGGATTTGATGTACCTATTATGGTTCCTAAAATAGATGATTTAGGTCTTAGACTCCCTCCACCAACTTTTTCTGTGATGGATGTGGAACGTTATGTAGGTATGAACTTCACACCAAAATTTATAATACCCATGGGAAGATGTGGCATAAGTAAAAATAATTTATTGTCTTAATATTTGGAATAGATAAAAACTTTAATATGGAATAGGTTTATTAAATTTGTAATTTCTTAGGTCAGTGGAATGTGTGTGCGCTTGCATACATGCATACACACACACACACATAAAATATGGTATGCACCTAATAAAATGCTTATGGATTTGCAGAATGGAAGTTGTAATTGAAGCAGAAGAAATAGGTCTTCTGTGGACTTTATTCTTGGGCTTTCTAAGGCTTTACCTTATTCTGCCTCTTTAATAAGGCCAGTTTTACGTGAAGTTGTGAAATGCTTAGTTTATTTTAGTATCTCTTGTATTCCAGACACCTTTGTCAATGGAAAGAGGAACTGCCTTTCATCATCCACTTTTCTTCAAAGGACCTTGTTTAAAAGAAGACACTATCAAAATTTTAAAAGTTATATGTGTATTCAGTTATGAATGATTCGTCAGGATTAAATGTCGTGTTTGTGTGTGTATACACATACACATATACATATATACATATATATATATAATTTTCTAAGAGCCTCAGTACAATCTTAAAGCATTACCTAGGGGGTGTAGGCATATCTCTCTCCTTGGAACTTAGAATTATAGAACTTTAGAGCTAGAAAAAGCCTTTAGAGACCATCTAATATGATGTCTCATTTTATTGATGAAGAAACTGAATATAAAACATACATCTTGAATTGGAATGGTCTTACAGTCTATCCCTTCTAATTCCTCATGCATATGGGGGAAAACCAAAGTTCTCTGACTCCAAAACCTTTGCTTTTTTTCAGTGCACAACACTATTTTGACTAGTTTTTGTAACCAAATCCAATACGTTTTTTGGAGGGTGAGGTGGGATGGGGTAGGGAGATCCTTTTCTGGTTATGAATTTTTTTCTGGTTATGAATTTTAAACTTGAAAGCGTGAGCATATGTAATACCTTAAAATACATCTAAGTAGTTATATATAACAATAATAATAATGAGAAGATTTTAGTTTGACTTTAAAAAAATAAAAAATATCCTTATTTGTGCTACAAAGTTTTTTAGTTAACTTAGTGATCATCCCAAATTAATACAGGTTTTTTAAAAGTATTTGAAGCATTTTTTAAGTAACTCTTTCCTCAAACACCAATGAGATTATAATTTCTCTCCATAGGTGGTGACAAAGTAATAGATGTCATTGATGTCGCAAGGCAGGCAGACAGCAAAATGAAGCTTCACAACTATGTTAAATACTTCATGAATCCTACTCGCCCAAAGGTGTTAAATGTGATCAGCCTCGAATTTTCAGATACAAAGTGAGTAGTTTTAGAGAGTTTGGTTTAGGGGATGTTAATGGGGTTAAATGTAATTTAATGTTGGGGCAGCTAGGTAAGCACAGTGGAGAGAGTGCCAGGCCTGGAGACTGGAGGTTCTAGGTTTAAGTCTGGCTGCAGACACTTCCTATCTATGTGACCCTGGGCAAGTCACTGAACTTAATTGCCTAGCCCTTACTGCTCTTCTGCCTTGGAATCAATACTTAGTATCAATTCTAAAACAGAAGATAAGGGTTAAAAAAAAAAAGAAATGTAATTTTTTTTTTAAATTCTTACCTTCCATCTTGGAATCAATATTCTATATTGTTTGATCCTAGGATCTCCTGTCTCTAGGCCTGGCTCTCAATCCACTGAGTCACCTAGCTGCCCCCAAGAAACGTAATTAAATGCTAAATTGAGTATGATAATAAGCATACTTAGTCTGTAGGAATTTTACAATAGTGATGCTATGAGTTTTGCTCTGGAGCAATATGAGAATTTTTAAAGTATTTCCTTTTAAAGTTTGATTATAATTGTAATTATGTTTGAGGTTAAATTATTTAGAGTTCTTTGTAGAGAAGTGATACATAATATTGTTAATAAGCTTTCAATTTTATGTTTCTTTTTTAAAAGGATGTCTGAATTGGTGGAGGTTCCTGATATTGCCCGAAAACTTTCTTGGGTGGAAAATTACTGGCCAGATGATTCAGTCTTCCCTAAGCCATTTGTTCAAAAATATTGTTTGATGGGAGTTCAAGACAGCTATACAGATTTTCACATTGACTTTGGTGGCACTTCAGTCTGGTACCATGTTCTCTGGGTGAGAGTGGGTTGCATGCAGTTTTTCTGTTGCTCATCAGATATTTGTATGTAGTGGAATTTCTGTGCTTTATCAAGGGACAAAGCACATAACTATTTTAGTCCTCTTTAACATAATTATGACTTTTACTTAATAGAATCATATAACACCACCAAATAAATAGATTTTTATTCACCTGAACTGAGGGAGGAAATTAGGAAATAAGCCAATTGGTGGAATGAAATTTCAGCAGCTCATCTTTCCTTGAAAAAGCAAATCTTTCCTAAGGGACTGCTTTTCCCTTTTTTTTTTTGGTCACCTTTTTTCCATTTCATGTGGTGCAAGAGTATATTTAGTTGTGATGGGCTTCACTGTAGAGTGATGTTATCTAACCTTAACTGGCCCTTTTATTTTCTGATTCATTCCTTATCATACTACCTCTAACAGCTTTGAAACTTTTGAAGAAAAAAAAAGTTTGAAACTTTCTCTGTTTAAGTTCCTTTTCACATCTCTCTTAACCCTCAAAGAAGCTTTCTCTGTTAAGATTAAAGCTACTTGTAGGAGGCTGTCTTTGAGTCATTCTTAAAAATTTAATGGACTTTGATGCCAGGCCCAGGTGAGCCCAAACTAAAATACTGGAAATTACTAACCAAAGTGATTACCAATTCTCTGTCTCTGATATGTGAAAGATCATGGATACCCTCCCTCTTCCTGGTTATCATTATGGTAAATGGGGTCTTCTGTTGTACTCCTGGTTCAATTTTAGTTATAGGACTAGGAAGTTAGTTTAATTTTTTTAAAAAGAATCCCAGTAAAATTCTAGAATGTAGTATAAAAGGAATGGTCAAATTTTGAAAAGATAATGGTAATTACAAAAAGCCAGCTTGATTTTATTATAAATAGATTATCAATTTTAATAGTTAAAATTAAATTATGAGGCTCCTAGTAGCTTTAGTAGCTTTGTTATATCAAAGTAGTGATAGTAAAAAGAGGGAAATGTAGGAAAGAAGTAAAGAATTGCTTGGCTTAATACCCTGTTTGCCGTTTGATAGATTGAAGCTCACTATGGACAGGAATTCCTTCCGATTCCAAGCTCCAGCCAGAAGAGTGGGAGAGATCATAAGCAGTGTCTTGGTGTCACCCTATAAGTAATTTTCTCCACCCCCTACCTCTCCCACACCACATCCTAGGAACCAATCATAATTCCTTAATGTGTCTGGCACTGCGCAGGGGGGCAGAATCTTCAGGTCCCTGGTTGATGAGGTCAAACAAAGCCACATAATGGGGAGGGAAATTCCTTTTACAGAAGCACTTAGTATGTGCCAGGAATACAGAGAAAAGCAATATTGATCTCTGCCTTCAAGGAGCCTATGTTTCTGTGGAGAAGAAAACCCATACTAAGATGACATAGAGTAGATGGAAAGTAGTCTTAAAAGGGAAGGTTCTAGCAACTGTGAGGCCTGGAAAAGGCTTTCAGATTGTTGTACTTGATTTGGGCCTTAAAAGCAGCCAGGGATTCCAGAAAGTAGAGGTAAGGATGAAGAGCTTTCTAGGCATTGGGAACAGCTGTTGAAAAGGTGCAGAGAAAAGAAGGATGTTGTTTGTGAGGAATACCAAGTAGGTTAGTATGACTGAACCTTAGAGTACATGGAGGTAAATGATGCCTTAGAAAAACTGAAAGATATGAAAGGGCCAGATTGTGAAGATCTTTAAATGCAAACTAGATGACTTTATATTTAAACCCAGAGATAATATGAAGTAATGTAGTCAGACCTATACTTGAGGAAAATCCTGGTAGGGTGAGTTTTAGCATAGGGGTAATCTTGAAGCAGGTAATCCAATTAGGTGATTTTCTCATTTCTTTTTATTTTAGTAATGTATCTAGATTTAGAAATGCTGTCCATATCACTTAACTAGATTTTGCAAAGCATTGACAAAGTCTTTCATGTTATCCTTGTAGATGTAGGTGGATAAATGAGAGCCAGATAATAGTCTTTTTAGGTGGATTCAGAGGTGGCACAGGTCTTAAAGACTAGATAACTATTTTGATAAGTGGCAAGTTATCAGAAAGGTATGGTTTGGAGTAGAGAGCCTCTGAATTCCTTCTGAGTTTCTGTTTTGTTTTGTAATGAAATGCTACTTTAGTTATAAAGGGATTGTATTGATTGGTGCAATTTCTTTATTTTACCAATGAGATAATAGGGCAAATAGGTTAAGTACTTTGCCCTTTGCCATATTTAGTTGACTTATGCTGTAAGACCTGAAATTCTTACCTCCCACTCCAATAGCCTCTACTTAAATTCTTTTTGTCTTATCACAAACCTCTTTAGTAATTTTTGTTTACTAAGTGGTACCTAAGGTGGTTTTTTTTTTTTATGTCATTCTAGTACTTTCTGCCCTGTGCTCTTATCTTTTTGCCTCCATTCTTCCCAAACTGCCAATAACCACCTTTTTTCCTAACTGCTGATAACCACCTTTTTTCCTTTTATATTTATTGTTGAGTGTGATATTAGAATAATCATTGCTTCATTGTGCAGAGTAAGGTTAGGCCAGATCATCCAGTGTGATAGGGTAGGACTGCCAATTAGCTCTTCCTTTCTTCTGGCAATTTGATTCAGTTCCAAACCTGGAGCCCCACTCCCTATTTTTAAAAAAATAAGTGTTCTGTAGTATCCTATTTTTTGGCCTATTCCTTGAGTGTTTTTGTTTGTAGCTTGACTGCCCACAAGAACCAAAAGTTCATTATTTCTAAGCCAGTGACCTCTGTTAGAAATAGTATGTACTCAGTGGCAGATGCAACCATAACTGATTACATATGTACGAATCATGCAATTTGTAGTTCCTTGAAGCTGAAATCAGCCTAGGATTCACTGACAATGTTTAGGGTTGCTGCTTGTGGGAATCCTGAAAAACTATACTTATTGTTGATATTCTTGGATCAGAGACTTAGTCCTAATTTTGTTGCTTACTGTATCTGTTTAAGAATGGTGTAGTAGTTTTGAAGAAGCTCACATAGATTAGCAGCTTTTGATTAAGCATTTGAGATAATGCTTTTCTGTGCTTAAAAAACAGAAATAATTCAAATATCTATTTCAGTTCTTCTTAATGGAAATTTGGATTAATTTAGGCCAACTTTTAGTTTGTGTATTTTTAATTTTCATAAGAAATCCTATTTTCTTTTCATAGGGTGAGAAGATTTTTTATTTGATAAAGCCAACAGATGAAAATTTAGCACTCTATGAATCCTGGAGTTCATCTGTCACCCAAAGTGAGGTGTACTTTGGTGGAAAAGTGGATAAATGCTACAAGTGTGTTGTGAAGCAAGGGCACACTCTATTTGTTCCAACAGGTAAGTTTTTCCCCTCTCTCCATAGCTAATTTATAGTTATTCAGGCAAAGAATCTTTTAACTTTTATGATGACATGGATAAACTCTTATGGCCTCAGCTTAGAGTTTGCCTCTGATATACTGCTGAGAACTCCACAATAAAATGCACACTAATCTGGGTGCTATGTTTCATTATAATTCCTTATCTCCAAACTCTTGACTGGTCCTAACCTTGCAGAGAAAAACCTGAGGCTATAATATTCACATTATACCAGATACCAAGATCCCAAAATGGGCATGGGATTGGTCACTGGCCTTACCTGTACAGTCAGGAACAGGTGTCAGGTGGATACATTTGGGATGTGGCATTGATGCTTTGTGTGGTTCTCCAATACCTTAGTTGCCTGTCTAGAATGGCAACTCTTGAGTATTGCCATCTTTTTGTTTGTGGTAGCCCTTTGCAGTTATAGAACACAAAGCAATATATAACTATAGCTTTTATGTCTCTGCCCACCTTCTTTTTAGAGAAGGGGCATTGGATGCCTTGAACAGTAAGCATTTAGAAGAGATGAATGTAGACCAAACCTGACTCTCTACCTCTTCTTGGTCATCTCTGCCGTGTTCCTGGTTCAGGCTCAGATGGAATATGGACAATGGTCATCACTGGTACAGAGATCTTTTAGGGGATGAAGAGCTGGGGATTTTGGGGAGAGGTAGGCTATTGTGGCAAAGGAAGCATGTAACCCTTTCCAGCTCATTGATGATTTTGCACATTTAGCCTCAGTGGGTGGAGCCTAAAGATCACTCTGGTCTTAATCCAGATGGAGCATAGATAAGCCTGTAGAGCAGCTGCCAAGGGAGAATTTGTAAAGAAGGAACCTAAGCTGAAAGCTGTCAGTGATCACAAGTGACTTCCAGTTTTGGCCTAGAAAGAACATTGGGCTGTAGGACTAAGGAGACTTCAGTTCTAATCTTTACTCCTACCAACGAGGTGTGTAACTTTGGATAAGTCACAGTCTAGTCTATTAAAGAATTGAGTGTACTGGGTAGGAGTCAAAAGACCTGGGTTCAAGGCTTGGTTCTACTACTTATTAACTGTGTGTCCTTAGTTAAGTCACTTCTTCTAAGTGTTGGTTCCTTCATTTTTAATAGAGGTGTTGAATTTCATGATCTCTGACTTCTAACTTCAGGGTGATTCTCACTAAACCTTAGTTTTCTGTATCTAAGATGTGAGCACTGGACTTAATGACCTCTAAAGTGCCTGCTAGCTCTTAAATTCAGACATTTCTCAATATTTGCCTCTCTAACAAGCTTCAGCTACTTGTAAGTTATTCTGGTCTTGTTTTCTCCCTCCCTAGTCCTAGACCAGTAACCATCTCCTTCATTAAAGACTTCCTACATCCTTTAACCTTTTTTCTCTTTTGGTCTGTCTACTTTGTCACCCCACCTAAAATGGACTCTTCCTCTCTTTTAGCATCTCTTTGTACTCCTATGTGTTGCCTTTGTCCTTTGATCTCTCTGAGCACTCTGCCCCAACTTCCTCTTGGCATTTACGTCAGCCTTTGGATCATAACTGTTCTGTATATTTTTTTTCCTTTATCAAGCTCTAAGTGTCTTGAGAGTAGGATCTATGTAGAAATAATCTTAGCATCCTCAGGCCTAGTCCAGTGCCTTGCACTTGGTAAATGTTTAGCTTTGGAACCTTAATTTCTGTGCCCTAAAACTCCAATTCTGAACATCTTATGTTCCTTCTCATGTTACGTGCTGACGTAGGGAGGATATAAGTTTGGTGTAGCCCAGCCTCTTGCTCTCTTCCTGTGATCCCATTTGGTGGAGGTGGTGTGAGGTAAGTGGCAGGAGAATCTACTCACGTGGCCTTATATTTTGTTAAGATATTTTATTCCTTTACTTCAAGTGATTATTAATAAACTTTATAAAAATTAGTACTTGGAGTATTGGACATTAATTTAAATCTTACACAAGTCATAGCCTAGTGTAATATGGGAGGTAGCCTGGTATATAAAGAGAATTGAAATTAAATTAAAACTAGGGGTTAATTTGAGAAGGCACTGGTCAAATTATAATAGATAAGCACATTCTGGACTGTAATATTTCATTAGTCAATCAGAATTAAGAACCTCCTATATGACAAGCACTGCACTGAAGTCACAAAGACAGAAGTGACACAGTCTTTCTCTTTAAGAAGCCGACTTTTTTCCTTCCCAAAGCAAAAGGCATATAATAAAACACAAGGTACTTAGGACCTGGTATGTAGTAAGCCATATATAAATGTTAGCTGTTAGCTCTTATTATTACATACAAATGAACTGAATCAAGTAGCAAACATTCTCTCCATCGAAACACAAGTGACTCTCATTGGGGGCAGCTGTGTTGCTCAGTGGATTGAGAGCCAGGCCCAGAGATGGGAGGTCCTAGGTTCAAATCTGGCCGCAGATACTTCCCAGCTGTCAAGTCACTTAACCCCCATTTCCTAATCCTTACCTCTCTTCTACCTTGGAACCAATACACAGTATTGATTCTAAGACAGAAGGTAAGGGTTTTTAAAAAAAATCTTTTTTAATGACTATCATCTCTTATTGCTCCAGGAGAGTACCATTAAACTTCATGTTTAATCTTTCTGTAGAGAAACTTACTTTCTAAAGGGGGAAGCAATGTATAGATTTTATTTATATTGTGTATACAATTATAAAAAGGGATTTTATAGATAGAAAATACTAGTAGCTCAAAAGGGTCAGAAAATGTTTCATGGAAAAGGCAGTGTTTGAATTGAATCTTGAAGGAAACCAGGGATTCCAAGTGGTAGAATCAATCCTTCAATCAATCAGCATGTATTAAGTGCCTACTTTGTGGCTGGCACTATGCTGAGCACTATGCTAAGACCTAGAAGTGAGACAATGTATGTTCCAGGCAGGACAAAGGCATGCAGATGGGAGATGGAGTAATGGATATGTAGAGGTGCAATTAGCAAAGTCTAGTGTAATTATGAAATTTCTAGAGAGTAATATATAAAAAAGTTGAAGGGAAGTAGCAATGGGGCTAGATCGTGAAGAATTTAAATACCAGGAGAATTTTATATTTGACCTTTTAGGTAATAAGGAGTCACTGGAGTTGATCAAATGGTGATTGACATAGAACTGCACCTAAGGAAAATTATTTTGATGTTTGCGTAGAGAATAAATTGGAATGGGAAAAGATTTTAGGTAGGGTAATCAAATAAGAGTCCTGTAATAGTCCAAGTGAGACATTATGAGGTCATGAAATAGAGTGGTGGTTGTATGAGTGGAGAGAAGAGAATTGGTATAAGAGATATTGTGGAGAAGGAAATGGTATGACTTGGCAGTTGATAAGTAAATAATATCATTCAAACCTAGGTGACTTAGAGATTAATGGTGCCCGTAGCAAGAAGAGGGAAGAATAAGAGAGGTAGATTTTTGGGGAAAGACAATGAGTTTTGTTTTAGACATGCTGAATTTGAAATGCTTATGGGACATCTAGTTGGAAGTATCTAAGATATAATTGGTGATGGCTAGGCCTGGAACAAGGCTAGCTATATAGATTTGGAAATCATCTTCAGATGGATAATAATTAAACCTGTGGAAGTTGAATGAAGTCACAAAGTGAGCAAATGTGAAAAGAAAAGAGGGCTCAGAGCAGAGCTTTGCGTTGGACTGGCAAGCAATTGTCAGTTAATGTATGAATGATGAATTAGGAAAGAAGACTGAGGAGAGGAGAATATAGGAGAGAGATATATCATGAAAACCCAAAGGAGAAAGAATATCCAATAGGAGAATGATAAATAGAATTAGATAGTGCGGAATGATTTAGAGCTGGTAAAGAACCTTTTTTATATCATGGAACCTCTTTGTCAGTATAGTAAAGTCTATATCACTTCTCAGAATGACTTGATTCTTCATTCATAATTGAAGAAATTGCTAAGTTTAGTTAGAGGTTAGTGAAAAATAAGAAGGTAATCTTTTTCATGTCCAATTTCCTAGATCCTCTTAAATTATCTATGGACTCTTTGGGGGTCCGTGTCTTTTAAAAATTATTCTAAGCCCTGGGAGACTATGTCTCTCTCTTTCTCTTTCTCTGTCTCTGTCTCTGTCTCTCCCCTCAGGTCAATTTCCCCTACTAGGGATGGGGGCTACTGGCTGGGCTACCTTCCTTTCTCTTCCTCTGGCTTTCCCTTTCCTTCTCCTTCTTTCACAGGTCTGAGCCCTAAATTAAGAATCCCAGGTCTAGAAAGAGATTGAGAAAAGGCTATCAGATGTGGCAGTTAAGAAATTATGAGTTAAATTATTTATGTTAGCCTTCTGGCACTGCTTTTTACATGGCAACTTTATGGCAAGAGAAAGGAGGTGGACTGTGTTCTTCACTATCAACAACCTTCTGTGAGCCAGAATTGATTCTTTCATAGATCAAAGGTCTAATGACTTTCATTATTATGGTCATTATATAAATTGTTCTTTAAAGTCTTTTTTTCATCATTTTGCATCAGTTCATACAAGTCTTCTTAAGTCTTCTGAATTCTTTAATCAGTCTACAAGGGGTTGAGAATAATGTTTTAGGTTATAGACCCTAGGAGACTGGAAGAATCATTGGTACCTTCAAAAGAAATAAGGAAGTTTGGAAGAAGGAAAAGGTTTTTTGGGGGGAAAGATAATGAGTTCAATTTGGAGATATTGCAGATCATAAGTTATGAGCTAGAAGAGAACTTAGAGGTTACAGAGGAGGAAACAGATGTTAGGAGAATTTAAGAGATTGTCCAGAGCTATACAGCTAGCCAATGTTTTTAGTGGAATTCAAACCCAGGTCTTCCTGACTCCAAGCCCAGTACTATTTGTGCTCCTATTTCATAGTTTGTTTAGCCATTCCCCAGTTGATTGGTGGTTTCTTTGTTTCTTGTTCTTTGCTACCACAAAAATACTATTACTACTTTTGTATACATGCAAATTTTCCCTTTGTCTTTGACCTCTTTGGAATTGACAATAAAACTAAGTTTTTTATGAAGCGTTTGTTTTAAAAACTGAACATCAGCCCTTCCGTAGTATATTATTGCCATGAAAAAGTCAGTTTCAGGGGGCAGCTGGATAGCTCAGTGGATTTAGAGATGGGAGGTCCTAGGTTCAAATCCGGCCTCAGACACTTCCCAGCTGTGTGACCCTGGGCAAGTCACTTGACCCCCATTGCCTTCCCTTACCACTCTTCCACCTATAGTCAATACACAGAAGTTAAGGGTTAAAAAAAAAAAAAGTCAGTTTCACCTTATATAATTGCAACTTTTCCAGAACTTTTCCAGATATAGAAGAAAAAATGTAGGTGCAGTATTCCTTCATGTGGAACCAAATTCCGGGTAGAACTTCTATTCCCTTTCTCCTTCCCTTGGAGGCACTAAAACATTTCAGAACAGTCATGAGGTCCTAGAATTGCCACTGTAGGAGTACCTGGAATTATTATAACTGTACTTTATTTCACAAAATATTTTACTTCTGAGCAAAATCTGTTCATCTCTGACAGTTTATATTTAAAAAATAAAATTCCTTTTCTTATATTTGGATTTTTGTAATAATTCTCATTAAGTGCATTGTTTATTTTCCACTAAACAGACTTTGTTATTGGTGTATTATGTAAGGGGATTCTTATCTATTAACTACTTATAATTACCTGTTTCACCGGTTGATCTCACATCTATTTTGCTTCATATTGATATATCTTGTCATTTCAGGCTGGATTCATGCTGTGCTCACATCTCAGGACTGTATGGCTTTCGGAGGGAACTTTCTGCACAACCTTAATATTGGCATGCAGCTCAGGTTGGTCTTGTTAATATTTCGAGTCTATATTTTTTCCTTTCTAAAGTAGGACATTCTTCAAACTTAAAAAAAAAAAAAAAAAGATAACCATCCAGCATATTTTAAAGTGGGTTCATTGGAGAACAGGATCTAGGGATTAAATAGAATTTTTTTTAGGCTTTTAAAAATTAACAATTTTGTCCAGAGCAGATCTCAATGTATTTCAGTTCTTTAAGAAATTAATATTGAGCTGAAAAAAATTAAGGTCTGCTCAAATGTAAATATTTTAAAACTATTTCATGTGCTCTGCTTTGGCAGTTGTTGAATGAGCAAGACGATTTAAAGGTTGGCCAGACTCAAGTGTGCAACATGGTGCTTAAAAGAGCAACTCAAAGTCAGGATTGTTGCCCAAACACCTATTTTAGTTATTGCCCAGCATGTGGTGGAGCTGTTTTCTAAACATATTGTTTTTATTTATTACAGTGGAATCCTGATAAAATTCCATCTGTTAAAAGATCACACATTGGGTTTGTATCCTAGTTTTATGAAGTCCACCTTTTTCTTACAAGTGCAGCAGTCAAACTTGATAAGGCCATTACCTGGATGAGATCACATTTCAGTCTTGTCCAAATGTGGTCTTGTAAAGGATTGACTGTGTAGTACTTTGTCTTGTACCTCATGGCCTGCCTATTTTATTTTTCTCAACATTGTATCAGTTGGGTAAATATATCTTGTTTTAATATTAATTATGATTAAGTAATTATACTTCCTTAAATATTATTCATTTAGGTGTTATGAGATGGAGAAAAGGCTGAAAACACCTGATCTTTTCAAGTTCCCTTTCTTTGAAGCCATATGTTGGTTTGTAGCCAAAAACCTTCTGGAAACTTTGAAAGGTAATTATTTCTTTGTAAACCTAACTTGCTAGTAGCTATCTCGTGGTGAACGGAGAACTTCTCAAAGCCAACCTTTTGAATTGCATCTTCCCCAAACTATTATTTCAAGGTTATTTTTTTTAAGTTAGTGTTTAAAAAAAGTTACTATGTGATTTCCTAACTGGAAACATTTTTTTTACTATAGAATATTAAAAGTTGACATTTCACACTTTATATTTTATCATCTAAAAACAAGTGTTGGACTGGCAAAATATTTTTATTAGTTTAATTCTAGTTATTTTTTCTTACTTCATTTGTGCCAGTGATATATTAAAGTTTATGGCATGTCCAACTTGGACTTTTTTCTAATTTTATCAGTCAAGTAGTAAAACTAATTTCTCTTATAAATGATATTAATGAATACATTGTAATGCTCAAAACTATTATTTCCCATAAAAGAACAGAGACAAACTTACTAAAGAATAAAAGACAAGATAAATATTTCAATGACTCATCTTTCTGTCATCATATAACAGGATATTACTTCCTGAGCCTTACTTCCAGGTTATCATATATGCTGTATGATTATAAAAATCATCTGACCATCCATTATTTCCCCTTTCTTTGTGCATGTACTTTTGGCAAGGATGGGGAATATATGAGGCTGTTATCTGAACAGTAGGGTAAATATGATGAGAAGCTCTTGTGATCAGACTGACTAGCTATGACTTCATAAAGAAAATCTACAACTAATCTAATATCCTTAGTTCCAGATTAAAACTTATACTTTTGATTTCTTGGTATAATCAGTGTGTTTGGTAAGTTTTATCAAGATAGTATTTTAACATAGCTTCTTCCAATCTTGTTGCAGTGACCTTGCCTATCTGATTCTAACAAGGCCATGATAAAAAAATTTTAAAAATTAAAAGAAAAACTTTTTCAAACCTTATTTTTTTCCCATAAGATAGTTAAGATGTAGTGTACTGTAGCATATACAAAAGAGCAAGTTTGAAAATAAACCAAGAGAGGTTTCTTCCTTTTCACCTTGCCTTTAAATTTCACATTGGAGGTCAGGCTGGTCATAGGGTGCCTTACATCCCAATTCTGCTGCCATCCTTGCCAGCCTGGCTAGTTGACTGTCAACTACACGCTATTTTAAGATATCCATATTTTTATACTCATTAAAAATGCTTACATATTCATAATTATGCAAAATTCATTCAACAAATAAAGGCTTGCCTATATATCAAGCACAGTGCTGAGAAGAGAAGACATAAATTAATATAAGCAGTCTTGGTATTATATCATTAAATTAATTATGTACTCTAAAAAACAAACTATTTAATGGAAGTTCATGGTTACTCTGCAGTATTTTTTCTTTGCTTTGTATATGTAATTGTGTATAGAAGTATTTGTTTGTTGATATGTCAAATTCACAAATTTTTTTAAAAGGAAAAAATTTAAGAAAATAAAGTACATATCCTTTTAAAGTCCAAAATGCCATGGGATTTTAGAAAAGTCAGAGCTTCTTAGAAGAGGTGGGATTTAAAGGGGCTCTGAAGGATAGATAGGATTTCAACAGAGATGTGGGGTTTGAGGAGGGGCATTCCTGGCATGGAAACTAGAATGACCCAGAAGAGAGAATGTGTGGGATCTTTTCAGAAATATTGATTGTTTTTACTTTGCTCCCCAGTGAATGTTTCTTTAGATTAAACCCAAACATAACTTTTTATTTTACATTAAAAACTTTTTAATGTCTAACACCAGTATTATTTCCCAATAGCATTCCTTTGCTTTCCCCCACAGTAGAAAACTCTCGTAACAAAAAAACTAAGTAAACCAAACTGTCACTGCATCTACCCTGGATGGCTTTTGCAACATTCCATACCTATCATCCTCCTATTTCCTGGGAATGTTCTGTCATATGTCCTCTGGAACCAAGGATGGTCATTCCATTTAATCTTTTAAATTAAATATAACCATTTAGTATTGTTTTCATTTGTATTCTTGTTATCATTTTATATTTATATATATATATTTTTGTTCTACTTTCTTTGTTCTGAATTACTCTATATAAGTGTCCCCTTGTTTCTCTGAATTCTTCTATTTTTCATACTTATGATATAATTTTATTCAGATCACTACCATAGCTGCTGTTTAGCTATCTTCCAAATGGTGTCTGTGTCCTTTGTTAATTGTTTTTTTTTTTTGTTTTTTTTTTTTTTTTTTTGTTTTTTTTTTTTTTGTTTTTTTTTTTTTTTAAACCCTTGTACTTCGGTGTATTGTCTCATAGGTGGAAGGTTGGTAAGGGTGGGCAATGGGGGTCAAGTGACTTGCCCAGGGTCACACAGCTGGGAAGTGGCTGAGGCCGGGTTTGAACCTAGGACCTTCTGTCTCTAGGCCTGACTCTCACTCCACTGAGCTACCCAGCTGCCCCCTGTTAATTGTTTTTTGATACTACCAAAAAAAAAAAAAACACCCCACAAACATTCCTTGTAGCTAGTTTGGTTCTAAATGAACTTATATTGTTATGTCCTATAAAATACCTGGTTCTGAATGAGATTTCACTGTTATGTCCTATAAAATACCTAAACTGCTGTCTTTTTTTTTATTTTCCAGAATTAAAAGAAGATGGTTTTCAGCCCCAAAATTACTTAGTGCAGGGAGTCAAGGCATTGCATACTGCTTTAAAATTATGGATGAAAAAAGAAGTAAGCCATTTTCTTTATAGATCTAATGGTTATTTTTATCAGATAACTTGATTAAGGTATAAACACATAGATGTGAATCTTTAACAGACCCTGAATGGGCTACTGAGGAGGAGAAAATCAGGTTTTATTGATATATAATTGACACATGTCAATTAATGACATATTGTCATTATTACAGTGACAATATGACAAATGACAATGACAAATGATAATATGTCAGTATAATTGTTTGTATATACAATAATGCTTTTATTTAAGGAACTTAAGGCAGGTCTTAGTTCTACATTTGAAATCAACCTTTGTTCACAGAGTCATGGAACTTGAGTTGTCAAGAACTCCAGTTGCCTGTTGTACAACTCATGTTTTACTAGTAGTGGTTATCCAGTCTCTGCTTGAAGACCTGCAAGGGAGGAGAAGCATGAGGGGGGAAATGGAATTCAGATATATTTTGAACATAGAATAGCATAAGCATGTTAAAACTCTGCCATGAGCTGTAGTAGCAGAGATAAGGGTCCTGGATTCAAGTATGAGTTTGCTATGATTTGTCACTAACATGAAGTCTGGTGCATTAAGGCATATGGGCATGGTTGTGATAGGCAGGTTATCCTTCCAAGGATCCTTTGCCAGCAAGCAACTGATCATCCTGTTATGATGAATATAGACATTTCTCACAGATTATACAGTGGATTGGGTCTTTTCTAATGCTTTCACTTGGAGGTTTTTTTTTTTCCTCCCTGGACTATACATGTATTATATGAAACATACTTCCATATTGGTCATTGTTGTAAGAGGATACTCATATAAAACCAAAACCCCAAAATAAAACCACAAATAAACTAATGTGAAAAATGGTATATTTTGATCTACATTCCAACTCCAACAGTTCTTTTTTAAGAGATGGATAGCATTCTTTGTCATAAGTCCTTCAGAATTGTCCTGGATCATTATATTGCTGAGAGTAACAGTCTTACAGTCGATCATCGTAGAGTATTGTGGTTACTGTGTACAGTGTTCTGTTTATTTCTCTCTGCATCAGTTCATGTAGGACTGGTGCCATCTTTTTGCTAAAATCATCTTACTCATCATTTCTTATAGCACAAAATAGTATTCCATCAAATAACATAGTTTGGCCATTCCCTAATTGTTACATCCCCTCAGTTTCCAATTCTTTGCCACCACAAAAAGAGCTCCCATAAATATTTTTGTTCACATAGGTCCTCCCCCCACCCCCCCTTTTTTTTTTATCTCTTTTGGGATTCAAAAGGAATTTGGTAGGACTCCTTCTTTGCTTATCATATCAAATAATTTGTATAGTATTGGGATTAGTTGCTCTTTGAATGTCTGATAGAATTCACTTGTGAATCCATCAGGCCCTGGCGATTTTTTCTTAGGGAGTTCTTTGATGGCTTGTTCAATTTCTTTTTCTGATATGGGATTATTTAGGTATTCTATTTCTTCTGCTGTTAATCTAGGCAGTTTATATTTTTGTAAATATTC
>NC_058134.1:109859772-109911462 GCF_016433145.1 Gracilinanus agilis
TTTTTTTATTAGATTGACCAGTACTTTGTCTATTTTATCTGTTTTTTCAAAGTACCAGCTTCTAGTCTTATTTATTAATTCAATAGTTCTTTTACTTTCGATTTTATTAATTTCTCACTTGGTTTTTAGTATTTCTAATTTAGTTTTCATCTGGGGATTTTTAATTTGCTCACTTTCTAATTTTTTGAGTTGCATGCCCAATTCATTGATCTCTGCCCTCCTTAATTTGTTAATATATGCACTCAAGGATATAAATTTCCCCCTGAGTACTGCCTTGGCCGCATCCCACAGAGTTTGGTAGGATGTCTCATCATTGTCATTTTCTTCAATGAAATTGTTGATTGTTTCTATGATTCCTTCTTTGACAAATTGGTTTTGAAGAATCATATTATTTAATTTCCAATTAGTTTTTGATTTTCCTGTACAGGTGCCCTTACTAATCATTATTTTTATTGCATTATGATCTGAGAAGGTTACATTTATTATTTCTGCTCTTTTGCATTTGTTTGCAATGATTCTATGCCCTATAACATTGTCAATCTTTGTGAATGTGCCATGTGCAGCTGAAAAGAAGGTGTATTCCTTTTTGTCCCTATTTATTTTTCTCCACATATCAATTAAATCTAATTTTTCTAGGATTTCATTCACCTCTCTTACCTTGTTCTTATTTATTTTTCGGTTTGATTTATCTAGATCTGACAGAGGAATATTTAGATCTCCCACTAGTATGGTTTTACTATCTATTTCCTTCTTGAGCTCTGCCAGTTTCTCCTTTATGAATTTGGGTGCTATGCCACTTGGTGCATACATATTGAGCAGTGTTATTTCCTCATTGTTTATACTGCCTTTAATCAGGATGTAATGACCTTCCCTGTCTTTTTTAATCATATCTATTTTTACTTTGGCTTTGTCAGAAATCATAATAGCCACTCCTGCCTTCTTTTTCTCATTTGACGCCCAAAAGATTTTGCTCAAACCCTGAACCTTAAACTTGTGTATGTCCACCTGCCTCATATGTGTTTCTTGTAGACAACATATTATAGGATTTTGGTTTCTAATCCACTCTGCTATTTGCTTCCGTTTTATGAGCGAGTCCGTCCCATTCACTTTCAGAGTTATAATCATCAGTTGTGTGCATTTGCTGACATTTTCAAATCCTCCCCCATTCCCCACCCCCTTTTCCCTTATACTTTTTTCCTTTTAAACTAGTGGTTTGCTATTGAGCCGCTATCCCTTATCCCCTCCCTTGATTAACTTCCCTTTCTACCCCCTCCCTTATTTCCCCCTCTTTTTGTTTTTAAAGGCCTTATGAATTCCCTCCCCCTTCACCCCTCCCTTTTTTTGACCTCCCCACTCCCCTGCTCCCCTTGGTTTATCCCTTCTAACTTTCTCACAAGGGTTAGATAAGAGTTTTATGTCCCAATGGATAGTATAGCTACTCTTCCCTCTCCGGGTTGATTACACTGAGAGTAAGGTTTGATTATTACCTCTTAATGCTCTCTTCCTCTCCTTCTTATAATAGTATTTGTCCCCTCTCCCTCCCATGCCCTCTTTGCGTGTAATAGAATATCCTATTTTCTTATTCACTCAAGTTTCTCTTGGTGTCCCCTGCTATTCACCCCCTCTTTCCCATCCCCCATGCCATCTTAGATTATTTAGTGTTCCACCCTCACCCTGTTAATTATTCTTCTGATTACTATAATAGTGAATATTATAATAGTGAATATTATAATAGTGAATAGAGTTCACTACTGTTAATATGAAAAATGATAGATGCTAGTATAAATATATATATTAGTATTTTAATTAAAGCCATGTTGATAGATAAAATCATTAGACCANATTATCACGGGAAATGTAGTTTTGATACATTTCCCTAATTACTTTTTACATTACAGAGAATTAAACATAACATTTCTCTACAAAGGAATACAGATAATTAGATCTCACTGAGGCCTTTAAAAAGGCAAATTTAAAAATTATAAGTTTTCTTTCTTTCCCCTCTGTATCTTATTTACCTTTTCAGGTTTCTCTCGATTTTTGTGGTTGGATATCAAACTTTCCATTTAGCCCTGGTCTTTTCTGTGCAAATACCTGGAATTCTTCAATTTTGTTGAATGCCATACTTTCCCCTGGAAATATATAGTCAATTTTGATGAGTAGTTGATCCGTGGTTGCAGGCCCAGCTCTCTTGCCTTTCTGAATATCGTATTCCAAGCCTTGTGATCTTTTAGCGTGGAGGCTGCCAGATCCTGTGTGATCCCTGATTGTTGCTCCTTGATATTTGAATTGTTTCTTTCTGGCTTCTTGTAAGATTTTTTCTTTTGCTTGAAACTCTTGAATTTGGCATTTATATTTCTGGGTGTTTTCTTTTCTGGATCGAATGTCGCAGGTGTTCTATGAATCCTTTCAATGTCTATATTGCCCTCTTGTTGTAGGACTTCAGGGCAATTTTGCTGGATTATTTCTGTTAGTATGGAGTCCAGGTTTCTATTAATTTCTGTTTTTTCTGGAAGACCAATTATTCTCAAATTGTCTCTTCTAGACCGGTTTTCTTGGTCTGTCACTCTCTCATTGAGATATTTCATATTTCCTTCTATTTTTTTCAGTCTTTTGACTTTGTTTTATTTGTTCTTGTTGTCTTGAGAGATCATTAGCTTCCAATTGCTCAATTCTAGCCTTTAGGAATTGGTTTTCGGCTATGATTTTCTGGTTTTCGGCCATAATCTTCTGGTATTCCTTTTCAATCTGGACATTTCTGGTGTTCAATTTGCTTATCAGTTCATTTGGTTTCTGAGCCTCACTTTCCATTTGCAAGATTCTACCTTTTAAACAGTTATTTTCTTGCCAGATCTCTTCCATTTTCCTTAAAATCTCAGTTTTGAACTCTTCCATAGCTTGTGAGGAGTTTTCCTTATTTGAGGAGGGTCCGGATGCTTGTTTGTTCTCCTCCTCTGTTTGTTTGGTTGTCTGGATTTTCTCTGTGTAAAAGCTGTCGAGTGTTAAAGACTTCTTTTTCTTGTTGTTATTCTTTCTCTTCTGAGCTTCCTGAGACTGGGTAGCCATCGTTAGCCCAGCAACTTCTCAGGTTTATCCTTGTGCTCAGGGTCTGTCCGAGGTCTATTGGCTCCTGAGGTCTGAGTTCTGGTTTTTTCCAAGGTCAAGCCCCCTGGTGGACCCTATAAAATAATTTTTTGACAATTTGGTTGGTATGGCACTGAATAAATAATTTTGGTAGAATTGTAATTTTTATTATATTAGCTCAGCCTATCCATGAGCAATTAATATTTTTCCTATTATTTAGATCTGACTTTATTTGTATGGAAAGTGTTTTATAATTGTGTTCATATAATTCCTGGATTTATCTTGGCAAGTAAATTCCTAGATATTTTATCTTGTCTAGAGTTATTTTAAATTTAATTTCTCTTTCTATTTCTTGCTTCTAGACTTTGTTCGTAATATATAGAAATGCTGATTTCTATGTGGGTTTATTTTTATCCTGCAACTTTGCTAAAGTTGTTAATTACTTCAACTAAATTTTTAGTTGATTCTTTGGGATTCTCTAAATGTATCATCATAATTAGTTTCCTCATTGCCTAATTGGATTACTTCAATTTCTTTTTCTTCTTGTTAAAGTTAGCATTTCTAGTAAAATATTAAATAATAGTGGTGATAATGAGCATCCTTACTTTTTATCCCTGATCTTACTGGGAAGGCTTCTAACTTATTCCCATTGCAGATGACTTCTCACTGATGAAGATACTACTTATTGTTTTAAAGAATGGCCCATTTATTCCTATGCTTTCTAGTGCTTTTATTTTTTTCTAGTGCTTTTAATAGGAATGAGTGTTGTATTTTGCCTGAAGGGTTTTTCTGCATCTTGAGATAATCATGTGATTTCTATTAATTTGGTTATTGATATCATCAGATGCTGATAATTTTTCTAATACTAAACCAGCCTTGCATTCCTGGTATAAATCTCACCTGGTCATAGTGAATGTTCCTTATGATATATTACTGTAGTCTCCTTGCTAATATTTTATTTAAAATTTTTGCATCTTATATTCATTAATGAAATTGGCCTACAATTTTCTTTTTCTGTTTTTGCTCTTCCTGGCTTAGGTATCAGCACCATATTTGTGTCATAAAAAGAATGTAGTAAGAAAAATAGTTTATATGGTTTTGAGTTTAAATGTTTGATAGAATCACTATTAAGTATTGGAGTCGAGATTTGAAGACTGATCTTCCTGATTTCAAGTCCAGAACTTTATTCTTTTATTCCTCTTTCTTATATGCAGATTCACATTTTTATAGATAAAGTCAGAAAACATTTATTAAGTGCCTGTTGTATTCAGACTATGCTTAGATGATCTGATATAACTCACAGTTGTTCTTTTCTACTGGGGAAATAGTTTTTGTAACTTGGTTTTTGTTGAGGAAGGAAAAAAAGAACAGGTTTTCTCCATTCATATTAAATAACTAGTATATAACAATATATATCCTAAAATTTGTTTGAACTGAAATATGTCAAACTTTATGTTTTCATTGTTAGTTATGATAGTTAAAATTTTAAATTATTTTGGTAAATGGGTTTTTGTTTTTAAATGCAACAATAGACTCTTGTATAAGTATTCATTTAACTACAATATAGAATTCAATAAAAGGAGAATTTATCTTTGACTCCATTTCAGAGAATCTGATTTGCTTAAGTAAATAAGAGTATCTTGTTAAAAGATAATTTATCAGTTGTATGAACCCTGACTAGCATTACCAATAAAGTCCAGTGTAAGATTTTGTTGATAGTTGTTGTTTAGTTATGTCTGACTTCATGACCCTATTTGTGGTTTAGTTGGCAAAACTACTGGAGTGATTCGCTATTTCCTTTTCTAGCTCATTTTATAGATGAGGAACTGAGATAAACAAGGTAAAGTGACTTGCCTGTGGTCAACCAGCTAGTAAGTGTCTGAGGCCAGATTTGAACTAATTTCTAACTTCAGGCCCAGCATTCAGTACCACCTCACTGCCTACACCAGTGTTAGATAGTAGTGCCCATTTGCCTGGTGTTTGAAGGTTTTAAAGTTCTCATTTGATTATCACATCAACCCCAGGAAATAGAAACTATGGGGCCACTATGATCCCAATTTTTCATTTGAAGAAATTAAAATTCAAAAAGTAACTTTACTACTTGTTCATTTCAACTGATTTGATCCCATCAGTAGTAAGTGTCAGAGAAAGTATTAGAACCCTGGGCTTCTGGTGTCAGGCAAGCTCTCTTTCCCATACCATGCTGCTTCCTTTTACATGTGAATCTAAAACTCCAATACTCAGAATAAAGTTAACAGCCATAGTACTTTGCTTAAAATGATCCTATGAAGCAGACAGTATGAATGGTATCATCACCATTGTAGAGAATGAGAAAGTGATATTTATAGAAGTAAATTACCTTGTTCTTGGGCATAGCTAACACGAAAAATTTGAACCCAGGTCTCTACATCATTGTCATATTACAGAATGCATAAAGTAAGTGTGTTGGATGTTTAGTTTGCATGGGTACTGTTTTAAAATGTTAACTTTGATTTTTGTTTGTTTATCTTTGTTCATCCAAATACAGCTTGTGTCAGAACATGCCTTTGAAATTCCAGACAATGTTAGACCGGGACATCTCATTAAAGAACTTTCTAAAGTAATTCGTTCCATAGAGGTAAGAGTAGGTACAGTTAACCTAAATGAATATTAAAGTTCTGATTTTCTGAAGCAGAGAAACACAAAATTATAAAATAAACTTTGAATACTGTGTGTGTAAGACCTTACACACTGATCTGATCACTGATCTGAGTTTTCAATTTCAGAAAGTTTTAGAGGATACTTTAATGAAATTGTGTTTTAATTGGGCTCACTAGGAAACATGCCTTTGGGTGTATTCAAAGAAGGATACATTTATATTTAATACAGTTTTGAGTAAAAACCTAATATCAGAGAGCCTTCAACAGTTTTCATCCATTACCGATTATAGCTCCTAAGAGATTAATAAATAATCCTTTATTGGAGAGAGACAGCACAAATGTAGCCAAAGAGAATGTAGTTAGGTGAAGTTAGCAATTTGGAGACAGAAATGTTAGAATTTAGCAGGACGAGATTTTATAGAGTGATAAATATGGGGCATTGAAGTAGAGAGTATTAGGGGAAACTTGATTAGAAGAGTACCCTTTATAGATTAACCATAAAACAAAATGGTTAGGTTTAATTTGATTAAAGAATTTTTGGGGAACTATTTCAGGGTTTGGAGGAGAGTCACATAACTAATATAGTTCAATTTATACATATTTAACAAGAACTTTGTGTTGACTATGCTAAGTGAAAGTAACACAAAGACAAAAATAAAACTGTTTTGTTCTCAAGAAATGTATATTTTATTGAGAGGATTCAATATGTATAAAAATAAATATAAAGCAATTTGGGAAGAGAACGGAGTAATAACTAGAAGGAATGGGGAAGTCTTCAGAGAAGAAGTGGCATCTGAGTAGAACTTGGAAGAAAAATGAGATTCCTGAGAGGGAGCATTGAGGAGGACTCCCCCAGGATGAATTATGCATATAGCATACCTCAGAAAATGAACAGTAAGGAAGCCAGACAGTAGACTGGCTATGAACTAGTAACCAGTAATACCTGACATCTCCAGGAATAAGGACTAAATTTGTGTTTCATTGGCATATAGGGAATGCCCAGATAAGGAAACTGACTTAGCTTTTGTGCTTTTTATTATCTCAGAGAGTTACCTAGACTCCCCAGGGGTTTGATGACTTAACCAGAATCACAAATCATATGTCAGAGGTGGGATATAAATACAGGTCTTCTGGTTTCAGGGCTTACTAAACACTACATGCTACTTCTCTATGTAAAATGTTTTATGTATATTATCTCATTTGTTCTTCTGAACAGCTCTGCAAGATAGTTGCTTTTACCTCCCATTTTATATGTGAGGAAGCTATTAAGTTATTTGACTTGCTTCTGTACTTTTGTACAGTTAAAAACAAAAAGTTAAAAATATCTTCTGTATGACCATATTGAGGGGCTAGGGTTTACATAGTAGATAGAAAGTTGTCCTCAGAGTTAAGAAAGTCTGAGTTCAAATCCCAGTTGTGACACATGCTGGCTGTGTGACCTATTAACATCTCATCCTTTAGTCTGTTCTCTAAGAGTAGGAGTAAAAAAAGCTAGGGTTTTTGAAGAGTATTAGAAAGTTACATTAAATTAGATAAAACTACATTTAATGGTTTTTACTGGCCTCAAAACTCAATTTTTTCTGTTTTTTTAAAAAGTGCATTTTCTTTGGTAGTTTTTGTTTTATGTCACCTATATTTCCAACTTTTCTGTAAAACTATCATGAAAAAAGTTTGATATGATACACAGCATTCTATATCTGTAGAAGCGACAGGAAGTATCTTCTTATATCTTTTTTTGGGGGGACCAAGCTTGATCATTAAACTTTTATAATGTTTGCTTGAGGTTTCATTCAGTTGTTGTTTGTGTTTACATTGTTGTCATATTTACTGTTTTCTTGGTTCTGCTTACTTTGCTTTGAATTGTTTTCTACAGGACTTTCTTTGTTTCTCTATTGATCATTTCTTATAACCCAGTAATATTCCATTATATTCATATACCATAATTTGTCTATCTTTTCCATAGTCAATAGGCATCTTTGTTTTGCTTTCTCAGAAAATGCTACTAGAAATATTTTGGTGTATGTGAGACCTTTCTTTTTCTCCATTTGACCTCTTGATTGTATTTGACTTGCAGTAGAATCTGTTATCTCTTTGGATAATTTTAATTGTTTTCCAGAATATGACCATCATGCTCTTATTTGCCTGTCTTTCCACAGTCCTTCCAACATGAGTATTCCCGTTTCTTACCATTTTTGCCAATATGTAGAGTGTTAGAGGGTATTGTTTTGATTTTCTTCTTTGTTATTATTACTGTTTAGGCCATTCTTTCATATTGCTATTAATAATTTGAAAGTATTTTAGGAATTATTAGTTTATATCATTAGAGAGAGAGAGAGGTTGAGTTAGATAGCAAATGTCTATTAAAGATACTTTTTTTTTTCTAGTCATCCATAGAGGAGCACATTTTTGCAGCTTTTCTTAGTAGAACTATTTGTGTTCCATGATATAGCCCTTTTGAAGGATTTAAAAAATGAATTGTTTTTGTTTTCACATTATGCTTTTATAGCTTTTTAAGTAATTGAAAATATTGTCTTTCTGTGTATTTAAATATTATTTATTCTCATATTCTCTGAATTATTCTCAACTTTTGAAGGAGGAAAACAGTAAGCCAGTCAAATCTCAGGGAATTCTTACTACATGCCCAGTTTCACGATCCTCAAATGAAGCATCCTCCCCATACCATTCCAGACGAAAAATGAGAAAACTTCGAGATCATAATGTTAGAACTCCTTCTAACCTGGATATCTTAGAACTCCACACAAGAGAGGTGCTCAAAAGACTAGAGATGTGCCCATGGGAAGAGGCAAGTATAATGTTTCCTGAAGAGAGGAACAGGAAATAAAATACTCTTTATGAGGAAAAACATCCAACAATCTTAGTGATCAATGTTTTATTTTTGCAAACTGAGGACCATTGGTAATAATGCTTGATTTTTATCACTCCCATACTGGTTGAAGAAAGCTGCATATGTAAGCCATTATCTTAGAGAATGTACTTTATCACTTGGGTACTGAAAGTCCCTTCATGAGTAGTATTGATGGATTTGTAGAATGTGCTTTCTGTAATTTGAAATCTAGAAAGAAGAGCTAGTGCAAATTAATCACTGTAAATATAAAATAAGATTGGAAGGATTACCGAATTAAAAATTTTTTTCATATGGTGGTCTAGAAACCAAATTGTATAATTTATATTACATTGTATAATTATAAATTATATAATCATACATTACCCAAAAGTAGCAATCAGAGAAAGATTCAATTTAATACCCAAAGTCCTAATTATTATATTGACCACAAAGAAGAAATCTTTGCATATTTAATATACTCCATCATATTTATGAAGGAGATAAGCATTTATGACATGCCTACTATATGCCAGGCACTGTGTTAATGACCTTTGCAAATACCGATCTTTATTCTTTTCTATTGGGTCTTATGCAGATGGTGGCAAGTTACAAAATGTTGTAAGAAAAGCAGGTTGTTAACATGAGCTAGGTCAGAAGAGCCATGAATAAGCTGAGGACAAGGAGAATATAGAAGAGATGACACTTAAAAGGGAGAAATAATTAAAATCCAGTACAAGCTACTGAGTGTGCAAGAGTTTTATTTTAATTTTTGTTATAAAAATAAAATAATCCAACTTTTATACCTTAAGGACATCTTGAGCTCTAAATTGAATGGAAGATTCAACAAGCACCTCCAGCCATCTTCTACAGTACCAGAATGGAGAACAAAAGACAATGACTTACGATTACTGCTGACAAATGGAAGAATTATTAAGTATGTAAAGTGGATGGTTATATATTTCAGTTTACAGAATAGATATATTTTGACAGAGTTGGCTATAAAATAAACATCTAGAAAAATTTCAATATTTGCCATTTTACTTACATTATAAATAGTTATACATTCCAATGAAAGACATCTACAGATTTTCTTTATTCACATAATCCCCATTATTATTTACTGCAGATAAGCAAATTAACTAAAATATTTTCTTAATTAACTTCAAATAGTGACAGATTCAAAGGGATAGAAGAAATGAGGCTTTGCCCAAAAGTTATTACCCTTTTGACTTTTTTTTCCTGAAATTCAGAGATGAAAGACAACCCTTCACAGATCGAAATCTATATACAGCAGACAGTGAAAATGAAGATTATGTGGAGAGGTCAAAAAAGGCAAAAAGCCTAAAGATAGAACAGATTTCAGAAGGACAGGGGAATATAGAACCTCAGAAACCACTTAACAGTAAGTTCATTTTTATTTGACTACTTTATATTAGTACTCTGCTTACTCTATATAGTTTAAATCTCTAAAATAAGCTGCTAACCAATTAAGAAATCATGTGGAATGATGGACATTATTACATTTGTTGTGGTCTTTCTAAAATATCTTTTAAAAATTCTCATTCATATAAAGTTATTTTTAAGTCATTGTCAAGAATAAATACAAGGCATCAGTGCCAACAAAGAAATACTCAAAGAGTAGTTCACATTGTTGAAATGAGTACATATTTGATGGTGCCCTTAGTTGTCAAAACATTCACAGATTAAAACTTGGAGGAGGGTAGCATGGCTTCAAATAGGGCACTGAAATCAAAATTATTAAAACTTAGATCGAAGTACTCAGAATATTTGTGACCCTAAGCAAGTCATTGAACTTCTCTAGACTTCAGTTTCCTCATATTTAAAATTAAGGAGTCAGATTCAACCTCTGGGGTCCTTGTTGGCTCTAAGCATGATCCCGTGGAGTTTTTTTGCCTATGTATTCCAAAACAAAAGACAAAACTATGATAATTTATATGCATTGCTTATTTTATATGTAATATTTAAATTAAATAGGAACACAAAGTGATGGAGATCCTCAGCAGCAATGAAAGGACAGTTTCTTGTAATGAGGGGATAATATAGAATATCTATGTCCATCTGGATATAGACTGTCAGTCAAATGTGCTATCTTAACACCAGAGGACAATCTGAGAAAAGCCAAGCTCTCTTATTCTCAGAGAACTGGCTGCTTCTTTATTCTTATCTGTACTTCTTTTGTGGGTGACCACACTAATCTCATCAGCTTAAGGACTGTGATTTTATTCAGTCAACTCCTGGCTTATTATGCTTTCAAATAATAAGTTTTGTAATATTTGTAAGAATAAAATTTGGTAAAAGCACTTTGCACAGACCCTGGTATATAATAGGCTCTATATAAATACTTATTTCCTTCCCTGTTATCTGTTTGATTGTTTGGGGGATATCTTGTCTTCCTTGGCTCATTTATATTTGCAGAATTTGGGGAGTCAACTGGGACTCTTTCTTCATGTCACTATGCAAAGATAGACCAGGAGACTGTCCCTAGTCTTTTACTTCAACTCAAATATCATTTTTCTCCATTTATCACAGATTGTCATTATTCTTTCTAGAGTGATCAAACTCACGTGTCCTTTGGGATAGGCACATGTAGACATAGCTTTCTGGGCTCTAGGACATTCTGAATTCATAGTTGGCTAGTGCTGGTGCCCATCTGTTAAGCAGCATCCACCTGCTTAAATGTTTAAAATATGTTAGTGGATTATTTGTCAGTCCATATTTAAAATTGTATTGCATACACATTGTTTGGGAACTTTTCAATGGTGACCCACTTTAAGGCTAAGAACTCTAGTTTTTGTTTGGGATAACAAATTAAGCACTCAGTAAATCTTCTACTGACAAATCAATTAATTTCTAATGAACATTGTAGTACAAGATTCCTCCCAAGCTTTCTAGGCTAACATGACAGTGGTGGCATGGAGTTCATATGTAAAACAGCTGATCAAGTCTGTAAAAGCCTATTCACATCTTGCAACATAAATCTCCAAATGGTATTAAAGGGTTTAATCCAAATGGCTTTTTCATGATTATACACCCCATGAGGGAGATGATCAAGTAACTTAATGGTGAGAGCATGGTTCTTTAATAATTTCTAGTAGCAACCACTAAATCTCAGAAATGTCTTGAGTTGTCGAAGGCTGTCTCGATGTGGTCATCTGATAAGCACCTTCTCTGGGTTGGTACTTACCTGGCCATGGCTCTGAAGACCACTGACCTGACACTTCTTAGTTTACAGTGTCAGACCAACATGTTCCAGGTGTCTAACACTGATTAGTCTTTTTTCCATGTTCCTCCAAGGTCTTTCCAAAGACTATGAGGCCTTTCAGGTACAATAATGCTTTTGGGCAATGAATGTCTCTCCCTTCTCCATAAGCTATCAAAATATCACCAGTGGTTCCATTAATTTTTAGGGCATTCTCTCAAATTAGTATAATCCTGCCCTTTCTTTCCTTTGTCTTTCTCTAGTATTGAAATCCCAAAGTTGGCATTATTGGAAGTCCAAAACTGAAGATTGGTTGCCTAGCATTTTGTTAGGACATTTTGTATTCATGGCATAATGTAACTTGTTCATCTTCAATACTTTATTCAGCAGTCTGCTCACATCCAGATCTTCCTAGTCTTTTTCTATATGCCTGTAGGCAAAAGATATTAAGCAGACAATCAGCAAGCGTTTACTACATGAATTCTAGGCACTGGTACACAGATACAAAGAATGAAAACTCTTCTCTCAGTTGGGGAGACAACTATATAGATAAATGTATGCAAGGTAAAGATAAGAAGAATAAACACAAGGTAGCCAGGGAGGGATGATACTAGCAGTTCAGTGATGAGGAAAGGGTGTAGAAAGTGGTGCTTTGAGTTGTGTATTCTGTGAGGTAGAAGTGAGGAGGCAGTAACCAAGACATAGGAAATGACCCTTGCATAGTCATGGAGAGGGAACATATGAAGTGCTTTGTTGGACACATAAAGTGAAGCCCAATTTTGCTTGGTTTTGATGATCTCATTGACAGTTCCTTGCAATGCTTTTTGGGGTTTTCCACTCCCAGAGATGGCAGTCTTTTTTTTTTTTTCTCTCCCAGTTTGCTTTTTTAATTTTTTTTAAGCAAGTGACATAGTCAACAAAGTTGTTTGCTGCTCTCATAGAAGATGTACAGCACAGAGTTCATACTGAAAAGAATTTCTTAATGGTAAAAATCTTCAGATTTTTTTGGCAGATTACATTGTATCAATTATATCAAACCTCTGAGTGTTTTAGTGCATTCTAAATGAAATCTTAAACCACTCAAAAGAATTTGGCCTAACTATTCACAAGGGAAAACCAAGTAAACGAAGAATATTTATTTCCCAGACTGTGATAAGCAGTTGGATGCTCAACCCAAAAAACTTGTTTACCAGTATGTGTATTTTGGGTGAACACTGTGTATGGAAAGTGAACTAGACCTAGAATTGAATCCAAATTAGAAAATGGACTAAATTGCTAATGGGAAATTCCAGTCCTTTTAATGATACCTTGTTTCTCTGTGAAATGGTGGCTCTTCTCATTTTATGATATTCTTCTAGTAAATGTTATATGATTTTGAATCATGTAATAACACAAAGAATTAAAAATTGCCAGAGTTCAGGATCAAGTGTCAGTCAGTAGATATTCTGGAGGGGATGAAAAGACCAATAAAGAATTGAATGGTTGAAGTAAAATTAAAAATGAATTTAGAGACATGTATGAAGAGGAAAAAAGAATGGACAAGTCATGTTGCAAAAACAATTAACAGGGTTAATATAATATAGACTAAGATGACACGGATTTGTTATAATGTTTACGTCTTTGGGGGAACATTCAAATCAATGAACTCATAAATCTACTATACAAATAAAGAAGTAAGCAGTAATAGTGAAAGTTAAAATTTAGCAAATTAGTTTTATTTAAACCATGAGTTAACCCTGAATTTAAAAGAATTCTTAGCAAAGTCAGGCTTTTTAGAATTGGGAAGAATTTGAGAACTTAATAGATTTGAAGAAATAACTAATTGATAATCAGTAGATTGGAGTTTTGGATCTGATGTATACTTCATTATTGGTTGACAAACCTTTCATTTAATTATATAAATTTATAGCAGCAAAATACTTTAAAAGCTTCCAGAGACAATGTACTGTGACATTCATATGCAGTGCTAACTTATTAATATAACATTGTTATTATGCTTCACTTACCTAATATTCAGGATATTCCTAAAGTAAACAAGTTAAAAAATGCCATTTTGTCACAGAAATATCACAGAAACCTAGAACAGAAGCCAATGCACATTATTCTCCAATTCAGATCAGTCTTTATTCAGTTTTAACACTGAATACTCTGAAACTTAGATGCATACTTTATAACTTATATCACAATAGAATCTACTACAAATGGAAAAAGTGGCTAGGAAACTCTAAGGTAGATGAAACAACAGCAGAAGAATCTTAGATTTTAGAACTTAGTGTTGTATTCTATTCCCCTCATTTTATAAAGAAAAAAACTAATCTTGTTGATTACCAGGAATTTATTAAGGGATTATTTTGTGGCACAATAGTAACTGAGGGAATAATAGTAGTAGTCATCGTCGTAGCAGCATTTATATAACAAAAAACTTTACTTTTTGTCTTTGAATCAATATTAAGTATCATTTACAAGCTAGAAGAACTGATAAGGGCTAGGCAGTTGCCCAGGATCACACAGCTAGGAAGTGTTTTTTTTTTTTAAACCCTTGTACTTCGGTGTATTGTCTCATAGGTGGAAGATTGGTAAGGGTGGGCAATGGGGTCAAGTGACTTGCCCAGGGTCACACACCTGGGAAGTGGCTGAGGCCGGGTTTGAACCTAGGACCTCTTGTCTCTAGGCCTGACTCTTACTCCACTGAGCTACCCAGCTGCCCCCTGCTAGGAAGTGTTTGAGGTCAATTCGAACATAGGACCTCCTTTCACCAGGCCTGGTGCTCTATCCACAGAGCTACCTAGCTCCCATTTACATAACACTTTATGGTTTGCAAAGCACTTTACAAATATTATCTAATTTTATCTTCATAATAATCCTTAGAAATTAAGTGCTATTATCCCCATTTTATAGATGAGGAGGAAATTTATGCAAATAGAAGTTAAGTGACTTGCCCAAGGTCAAACAGCAAGTAAGTGTTGGAGGCCAGATTTGAACTCAAATATTCCTTACTTTAGGTCCAGACACACTGACTGCTTTTAAGTCCTTTTAAGGGGAACTAGGGATTCTAAGAGATAGAGAGGAGAGTACCCCAGAAGGTAATGCCTGAATAAAGGCATTGAGATGGGAGATGGAATGTCATGTATGGAGGAGAGCAAATATATCCGGTGTGGTTAGAGCTTAGAGTACAAGAAAACTGATGTGTAAATGATCTCTGAAGGTAAACTAGAACCAGATTGTGAAGGCCTGAATGCCAAACAGAGGAGCCTAAAGTCAGTAGGAAATTCCTGGAACTTCTTAAGCAAGGAAATAGCATGGTGAGACCTATGATTTCAGAATACCAATTTGATAGCTTTGTAGAGTGCATATTGGAAAGGGAAAAAATAAGAGAAGATAGGTTTAAGAAATATTGAAGAGGTATAATGGACGAGACTCAGCCAGTGAATGGATATTGTGAGAGGGATGTAGTGAGGAATAAGAATGAAGGATGCTTCCAGTTTACTAATGTGGCTACCTGAAAGAATGATGGTGCTATTACCAGAAATAAGGAAGTTAGGGAAAGGGGTGGGTTAAGGGGGAAAAGGACAAGTTCTGTCTTGAACATGTTGAGTTTGAGATATCTTTGAGGCATTGAGGCATAGATATCTGCCAGACTGTGTAGTTATGAATCTCTGTAGCCCAGTATTGGAGTATGGACTAGCTAGCCAAATTTGCAAGTTGCCTGTATAGAGAAGATAATTGAATCCATGGTTGCCAAGTAAGAATGTAGGAGAGAGTAGGCTTGGAGCCTGGACAGAACAGCATAGCAGAGGGGATATGGATGATAATCCTACAAAGAACTGAGCAGAATTGCAAAAGGCAAGTAGAAAGAGGACTGTGGCAGGGCAATGCCAAGAAGACCTAGGCAGGATAGAAGACCAAAATAGAGATGGGTTGATCAGTAACGTCAGATGTCACAGAAAGATCAGGAAGGGTGAAACTTGAGAAAAGGCCACTGAACTGAATAATAAAGAGGCAATTGGTGCCCTTGGAAAAAAGTTTTCATTTTGGTGGGATCAAAGCCCAGATTTAAAGGTCAGTCCAGAGACAAGAAAATGGAGGCAGTTAATGCAGCCTAGAGGACCCAAGGATCTTCAACTTCATATCTTCATATGATGGGGATTTTTATCTTTTGGTTAACCCATAATGAATGATGTAAACATGAAGAAGCAGACTCAAATATAATTAGGGGCCTATGGAAATGTTTCAAGACCTGCCATGGACAACCAAAACCATATTTTAAGCGAACACTGGCTGAGCCCATATAGATAGTCTTTCTCCCAAATCTTGCCCCTGGGCTTAGTGTTCTGTGCCTCTCACCCTAATCCCAAAAAATGAAAGTGAAAGCAGAAGAAATCTGGGGCAGACTTCAGGCACTTAAGAGTAGACTGCTGGCACTTCTTGGATTGATTGTGGGTAACTCAAACTCTGGAGAGCGAAACTGCAGATGAGGAGGCCATGCTGTAATTCAAAATAGAAATTTAGAATTAATTAAAAAGAAAAGCTTACCTGTTAAAACCTGGGCTTTCTTAGAATATGTCACTATATGAATAATGCTGAAAAGTTTTTCCATAATTAGGTATGACAAGGAGAAATACCAAAGAATTTTGATCTCTCTTTTCTGAATAAAAACATCAGTGAAAAGAAACATAGCTTTATCTCTTAAAACAAAGTCTCCATTTCATAGGGTTCTTTATAACATTGACAGAGAAACAAAAAGACTTGAGTTTTAGTTCAAATTCTACCACCAAATAGCTCATGACTTGACTCATCAGGACCTCAGTTTCTTTATGAATATAAATGAGAGGTTGAAATAGAGCTCTGTAATAATTTTAATTTCACCATTTCTTCCTGGGCACTAGTTTGAAAACCTGCCTCTACTACATTGGACTACCATTATCTTAATAGCATATTCTTTAAGCAAGCAAAGTTTGGTAGGTATGTATTCAAATTAAAGTTTGCCAGATTATTTTACACCTAAAATACTGCTTTGTACAAGAGATATACAATGAACATAGACATTTTCTCTACAGATGGATAAAATGTGAAATATTCTAGTGACTCCTGTTCCCTTTTTTCTTCTAGTGTTTTTTGAAAGTGTAAAATCAGAACTTAGAAATGGATCTTCACAATATTCTGATATTTCCGATTCAGAGGAATCTGGGCCTGACTGCACTGTTCAGGTATGTAATGAGGAAACTAAGACATTAGCACACAGGCTGTCAGGCTGTGTCTAAAGACCTGAGAGTTCCATAATTGTATTACTAAAAGAAAAATTGGTACAAGAGCATTGATCTGAGTTTGAGGATAAATGCCATGCTTTCAAAAAAAGTATATTAACTTTTAGTACGTGGCATTAATTATAGATGACAGTTCAGTCTTGAAAACTGCTACATATTGCTTTACATCAGGTTTATCTTCAAACTTTAGCTTAAAGAAAACAGTTTTGTTTTTTAAATCTATTATTTAGGATTTCCTTGTTTATAAAGATAACATTGGCAGGCTGCCATTACATTTTTTTTTTAAAACCCTTAATTTCTGTGTATTGGTTCATAGGTGGAAGAGTGGTAAGGGTGGGCAATGGGGGTCAAATGACTTGCCCAGGGTCACACAGCTGGGGAAGTGTCTGAGGCCAGATTTGAACTTAGGACCTCCCGTCTCTAGGCCTGACTCTCAATCCACTTAGCTACCCAGCTGCCCCCATACCATTACATTTTAAATATAATCACATAGTAACTATCAAATATTTGGACAGAATTAAAATTAGATGACAGAATCTCAGCCCTGGAAGGGCTCATGACTCAGAGGTCATGTAATGAGGTCCAATAAGAATAAGCTTCACTACTGTGTCACTACAAAGGTCTTCATCCAAAGAAGGGACATGCAAGTGTATTCCCTTCTGAGAAGGCCCATTCTATTTTTGGACAGTTTGGATTGGTTGGGAATTTTTCTTTACATTGTGCTAAAACATCCTCTTCTCTGCAACTTCCAACACTTATTATTCCTAGTTCTACTTTCTTGGATGAAATAGAACAAATCTATTCCTTTTTCTGCCTTTCATATTTTCCTTTTCTTCAATCTTAATATCCTATTTCTTTCAATTGATCCTCGTATGGCATCCTATCCCAGCATCCTTCTATATTCTCTTCTGCCCTCCCCCTCCATCATTTTTCAGTCCCCTATCTAAAATTCAGAAACTAAATATGGAAAACAGTACTCCAAATGTGGTCCTACTAAGACAGAGCACGGTTTTGGATACTTTGCTTCCCTTCAGCCTAGAAGCATTATTAGCTTTTCTGGTTGCCAATGCTACATTGGGACCTCATTTTGAGAGCTATAGTTTAATGTGCCCCCTACTCGTTACTTTTACAGTTAGTTCATGTTAATACAGTTAATTAAAATAAAATTGTAGAGTGTTATATATAGCCCTACTAAATTTCAAATCATTTGAGTCAGCACCATGTTCTAGCTCATTCTGATCTTTTTGGATGCTAATTCTGTTATTTATGATCCCTTCTGGTTTCTTGTCATCTGCAAATTTGACAAGCATTCCATCTATCCTTTAGTTCAAATGATAAATAAAAATGTTAAACATCAAAAAACCAATGACAGATCCCTGAGCCATTCTGCTAATAATCTCTGTTGGTGATATTGTACTTCATTTTCTCTTGAAGAAAATAAGTTTTTCTGGCTTAACCTTTTCTTGATGAAATCTTCCCCTTTCCAAATACATCTAAATAATTCTTTTAATGAAACTTTTTAGGATTTTTTCAGGAATCAGGCAAGTCAGATAGCCTGTAGTTTAGAGACTATCCTTTTTCATTTTTTAAAAATTCAGATAGCATTGATTCTTAAGTTTTTCACTTTCACAAAATCACCAGTGATTGCTTAACTCCAGGATGTAGTTCATCTGAATTTGGTGATTTAAACTTTTACTTGTTCCTCTTTTATCTTAAATTTGTGTTTTCTGTTTTATTTGAGAATAATTAAGGCACCTTTGATTCTCAAGTTAGGGAGTGACATGATTAGATCTGTGTTTTAAAGAAATATGAATTTGGCAGCTGTGTATAACAGTGACATCAAACTCAAATAGAAATACATTGCAGATGAACATTATTTTTGTTTTATTTTATTTTTACTTATTTTGTTAAACACTTTCCAGTTTTATTTTAATCTAGCTCCTACACATGCTGCAAGCTGAGTTTGACATAGTGTAGAGCAGGGGTTGGCAACTTTTTTGGCCGTGAGAGCCATAAATGCCACATTTTTTAAAATGTAATTTCGTGAGAGCCGTACAGTGCTCACAGTGCGTGTTCCTGTAACAGCGCCTGAAGAAAAATTGACTTTATGGCTCCTGCAGAAAGAGTCATACGTTGCTGACCCCTGGTGGGTTGGAGATTACCAGGGGGTGAAAACAGAAAATCAGTGTATTTCAGGTAGAAGGAAATATTCTAAAATACTTGTACTTTTGTGTACTAAAGTAGAGGCCATGTGAGTGGAGAGAAGAGAATGGAAATGAGATATTGCAGAAGCTGAACTTATTAATTAGGATGGGAAGTAGTAACAAGTATTACTTTTAAAGTTGTAAACCAAATGAATGTATGTTTAATGACCTTTGTTAGGCATACTCCATCCCAGGTCAAAAATCCCATCTTTACTATATTTTTAGTAAATATAAATGAATCTAAATCTCACTTTTAGATATCACATTCTTAGTTTTTGACTTTTTAAATCTGCCTTCAGTCACAGCAGTAATAAAAATGCCACCTATATTCACTAACATTTTCAGTTTGTTGCTCAGCATCTTATAATTCTCAGCAGTACTTTTAAAAATGTCATGTATTTTATATAGATTTCATTAAATTGTTTATCATTGTAGAAAAATGATTTTACCAGGGAAGAGTCAGAAAGCTCAGGTGATGAAAAGAAACAGAAAATATCTTCAAATTTTAAGGAGGAATCTGAAATGACAGTGAACTTATACCAAACTAATAAGAAGCCATCTCGAAGAGAAATTCCAAGTAAGAGGTAGGCATTCTGGTATGAATTGGGTTTTCTTATATTGGAAGGTAACGACTTTTCATTGAATAGATTTTTAGTGACATTTCAAAGAAGAAATAGCAATTTTATTCTGTGTTCCTTCTACTTTTAGGGAATGTCCTACCTCTACCAGCACAGAGGAAGAAGCTATTCAGGGCATGCTGTCCATGGCAGGATTGCACTATACCACCTGCTTAACAAGGCAGATACAAAGCACAGACTACATAGATGAAAGAAGCTCACTTCATGAACATAACAGCTGCCATAGGAGTAACCATGAAGTTAGGCAATTCTATCAGTCCCATAAGCCATTGGAATATGGTAAGCAATGTCATGCATGATCTTTGAGCCAACCTGTGACTGAACTTGATAGAGCAATATAGTCTCAATGTTGATTCATTGTCATGAGTCATAGCCTATCTCGGTGTACTGGTACAGGCTTTTGGCTCTTAAAGCCAGCCTTTTTTTTCTTTTTCTTTTTTTTCCAAACCTGAAAGTTTTTAATTAATTGATTGATTAGTTAAGGATATTTTTCTGTGGTTAAATGATTCATGTTCTTTCCTTCCCCTCCTTCCATCCCCCTCCTGTAGCCAACAAGCAATTCCACTGGGTCTTATATGTGTCATTGATCAAGACCTGTTTCCATATTATTATTTGCATTAGGGTGATAGCTGAGTCTACATCCCCAGTTATATATCCCCATTGACTCATGTGATCAAGCAGTTGTTTTTCTTCTGTGTTTCTACTCCTACAGTTTTTTCCCTGGGTGTGGGTAGCGTTCTTTCTAATAAGTCCCTCAGAAATGTCCTGGATCATTGCATTGTTGCTAGTAGCAGCAATTACATTCCATTACATTCTATTAGACCATTACATTCAATTGTATCACAGTGTATCAGTCTCCGTGTATAAGGTTCTCCTGGACCTGCTCCTTTCACTGTGCATCAGTTCATGTAGGTCATTCCAATTAACATGGAATTCCTCCAGTTTATCATTCCTTTCAGCACAATAGAATTCCATCACCAGCATATACCACAATTTGTTCATCCATTCCCCAATCGAAGGGCATCCCCTCATTAAAACCAGTCATGTGAACCTTTCAATTCCCTTTCAGTTCCAGCTTTATCTGTGTTAGTTGCTAAACAAATGGGGACAAAATTAAGAGGGCAAAGGAAACAAAGTGACATGATAATTACATTCTTAGATTCCAAGTATCTAGCAACATAGTTAATTCCCTATAATCTCAAAAGAATATGACCTTTCCACCTATACCCTAGATTCTGCTTGTCAAAGCTAACCCTTCTGTGTGTTCCAAAGATGATATTCCCCTTCTTCCTTTCATAGGACCGAGTCCAATCATCCATTTGCATTTCTTTCTCCTAAATGCTTAGTCTAACTTTCCTTTCTTGTTTTTAAAACAAACAAAATCCTTCCTTTGACCTACATGCCTCCTAGCTAGCATACCATCTTTCTCCTACAGTGTCAAATTTGTAGACTGAACTCACTGCTTCTACTTCTTTATTACTCACTCCACTTCTAGTAAATTTCCTTTCTTAGGTCACCATTCACCTCCCGAATACAAAATCCTGGTCTTTTCCTTGTCCTCATCCTTCTCTTGACTTTCCTATAAAATTTAATACTGTTGACTACCATCTTTTTTCCCCTTAGATTCTTTGTCATTGCTTTTACTACTTTTTGGTTCTCTTCCTATGTGACTGACTTTAGCTTAGCTAATTCATCTAGATTCTTCCTTCTGCCCCACCTCAAGTGTTAGCTTTCTTCTCTCCCCCACCCCCTATCCTCTTGACT
This sequence comes from Gracilinanus agilis, assembly GCF_016433145.1. Lineage (NCBI taxonomy): Eukaryota > Metazoa > Chordata > Mammalia > Didelphimorphia > Didelphidae > Gracilinanus > Gracilinanus agilis. The sequence continues at coordinate 109,881,431 of NC_058134.1, forward strand.
GCTTTATCCAGTCCTATGATTTCAATGATCACTTCTATGCAGAGGATTTCCAAATCTATATACCCCCAGCCCTAATTTCTCTTCTAAGCTCACATTGCTACCAGAATATCCTATCCTGTCTGCTAGTGAAACTCAACATGTACAAAAATACATATATCATCTTCCTTCTAAATACTACCCCTTCTAATTTTCTTTCCATCCACCCTGCAAATAAACCATCCTATAAATTGTCTCTCCTGTAAAAAATGTGATCTTGAGAGTAAGGATGGCTACCTTGCTTTTCTCTTTATATCCCCAGAATATAGCACAGAGCTTTGAATATAGCAACTGCTTAATGAATGTATATATTCATTCATTCATTCATATCACCAGTTTCCCAATCAATCAGACTTAACTTTTGATTTAATTTTAATGTTTCTCTTCCTTAATCCTTTTGCTCCATCAAGGCATGTTTAGAAAGGTTATTGACAAGGGACTGTTAGGTGGCTCAGTGGAAAGAGAGCCAGGCCTCTGGATATGGGAGGTTCTGGCTTCAGATTTGGTCTTGGATGCTTCCTACCTGTGTGAGCCTAGGCGAGTCACTTGACCCTCATTGCCTAGCCCAGTGATGGGCAAACTGCAGCCCCCTGAAATGTTCTATCAGGCCTCTCGACATTATTCCTAATCTGACGAATACAATGAATAGGATACAATATGATGAAACTTTGAAAGAGTTGCCTTAGAAACAGACTGACAGATGAGCATTTCCTTTCCTTTGGCCCCCTCTTTAAAAAGTTTGCCCATCACTGGCCTAGCCTTTATCACTTGGTATTGGTATTGATTTAATACAGGAGGTAAGAATTTCCAAAAAAAAGTTGTCAAATCTTGTTTTAATACCACACATAGTAGATTTCTAAGGCAGTGATTCCCAAAGTGGATGCTACCACCCCCTGGTGGGTGCTGCAGAGATTCAGGGAGGCGGTGATGGCCACACTTTTTTTTGTATTTCATTTTCTTCTGAGTTCAATAAATAGTTTCATAATTTCCAGGGGGCGCTAAGTAATATTTTCTGGAAAGGGGGTGGTAGGCCAAAAATGTTTGGGAACCACTGCTCAAAGGGATGAGTTGAGTAAAGAGTATAGTAGATGCAGTTTTATTATTTCTATATAGAAATGTATCTCTATGCAAGTCATTCTCAGATCTATATATCCAGCCCCTGGTCTTTCTTCTGAGTTGCTACCACAATTACCAGTTGCCTCAGACTACTTGTCCTTTAGGTATATCCAAAACTGATTCTGTCTTTCTCTTCCAATCTTTGCTCCTTCCAAATTTTCTTGTTAGTATGCAGAGGATACCACCATCTTCCAGTCACCCAGGCTCCTAATTTTGGTGTCATTTTATTTTTCTCCTCAAATCCTCTTCCTGCTCAGTGAGTGCTGATCCCTTCCTGTTACCTCTAGAATCAAATAAAAAGTCTTCTGTTTGGCATTTAAAGTTTTGTGCACCATAACCCCTTCCTACCTTTCCGGTCTTCTTTTGGTACAGTCCCAGTTTTTGGAGTTCTTCAGACATGGCCACATTCCATTTTTCATCTGTGTCTTTATTCCCTCTATCCTCCATTCTTGGAATAGTCTGCCCCCTCCCTCTACCTCTTGGTTTCTCCAGCTTCCCTCCAGCCTCAGCTTAAGTCCTGCTTTGTGCAAGAAGGTCCTAATTCCTCCAGCTGCTAGTGCTTTCCTCTGTCAGATTACTCTTAGCATCTCAAGATACATTATCTGTCTTATGTTCACTGTGTTCTTTTCATGTTACCTCCCCATTAGAATGTGTTCTCTGAGAGGAAAGTGAATGTTTTTGTCTTTCTTTAGAATCCACGGTGCTTAACACTGTTTATGGCACATACTTAGCACTTGATAAATGATATTTGACTGACTCAATTGGCTTATGTATATAGATCTGCTCTCAGAGAAATAGGAAGGTCCACTAATTCTGCCAGCTCATCACTGGCATCATTATGGTTTTGAAGGACAGGGCAGGGCTTTAGTTTTAGTTTTTAGGTCTTCTCAACTGGCGTCATCCAGAAGTTGCAAGGTGACTTTTTTTACACAGCAGTTCTCAGTAGCAAAAACATTTTTTAATTTTCACTTTCTTCCTGCTTACTACTTTTTATACAGGTCAGAACTTTGGAAGAAAGTATGGGAAGAATGAGTCCAATAACTCAATTATATAACTAAATATTTTGAGAATGGTCTTCATAATTTTATTTCAGTGGTATTAGTCATCATTGTATATGGGCGTGTTGAGGAAATCCATGAAGTTGTTGGTTATTGTGAGAATTTAAACTTTTCTTTCTTTTTTTAAAATGTTCCCCAAGACATCTTTCTCAGAATTGATGAGTATTAGATGAGAAATAATCCAGATTGCTAATTCAGCCTTTAAAGTGAATTTGCTGGAACTTTCTTGATAACTCTTTTTATTTCTTCTGTATTCCGTTGTGTTTTTTTTTTTTGTTTGTTTTGTTTTGTTTTTTAATCTCTGGGAAGTCATTTAACCTTGTGGCAGTGCCAGTAATAACACATTCTAGATTTAATGCTATGAATGACTTGGCAGGCGTGGTCAATTGAATCCTCCTTTTTCTGTCTTTTTTCTTTTTTTGAGAGGGTAAATAAAACATTTCAGAATGTCTCCTTCCTTGTTCTTGATGGAGTGTTTTCTATTTGCTACTTGAGAGTAAATTGAGTGGGTAGGGGGGCAGGGAAGTCCAAGGAAATTTTAACCATTAGTCCTTTCAAATGGTGTGTTTGTTCCTATGCTTCCGTTAGGATAGGTGCTCATTTCCAAATTGCAGGAACTATTATTTTTTTATATTAATACTTTGCACATCCCTATGAAGAAATTTTTCAGTAAACACCTCTAAATTCTTAGGTAAAAATTAGTGGTGTAAATCTCTCAGTTCTCTTGACTATCAGTATATGGGTTCAGTGGATTCATTCAATTGTAATCCAGCTTGAGAATTGATAAAATAATTTGAAAGTTGTATAGAGATCTTGTTGAAAAGACATTTTTTGTTGAAAGTGTGAACCAAGAGGTGTCTTATCAATATGCACTAAATACTACATTGGTGCAAATTGTTTTCTATTTTAAGCTTTTTTTATGAAAGCCTGGAAGATATTCTGTCTTGTGATTAAATTTAAACTTATTTCCTTAGGTCATCATATTAAGACAGAGGAACAAGAATTGGGGTCTTCATCCTGGGTCAGGCAACTTACAACTTCTAGGTATAATCCTCAGGTATGTCTAAATTTAGAAACTTCTTTTCATTTAATCAGTTAACAAGTACTTAAATACTTACTATATGCCAGATACTTATAAAGAGCCTACAGAATAATCATTTGCTTAGTTTTTTATTTTTGTACTATGGAAGTTAAAATGTTACACTATAGGCATTCTTGAACAGCTACTTATTTTTATTAATGCATAATCATGCTGATCCAGTTTTTCATAAGCACAAATACCTACTGAATAGTGAACATATTCATCGTTTTTCATTATCAGTAAGAAAAACTGCCAGCCTGAAGCTCTGGGGAACATAATTTTGATGTGACTGGAATAATTTGATCATGAGGAAATCTTGGCTGTTATGTCTTTAATAACTTGTTCCAAAATCCAAAAATATGATTTTATCACCTGGTCAGAAACCATAGGAATAAAAGAAGGCAACAGCATTAAGAATAGAGGTTGGCTCCTGCCTTACCAGGTTCATCTGCATTTACTCACCTTGGGGAAAAGGGAAGGAAAAGAAGGGAAGTAGAGCCCCCCTTTCCCTGAAGAAGTAGGAGGACTAATGGAGTAAGGGCCAAATTGGTGGTAGCAGTGATGATGGTATTGATAATAATGACAACTAAAGTGTAGTTGTTAATGGGAATAATAATAGCACTTACCTCACAAGGTTGTGAGGATAAAATAAGATCATATTTGTAAAGCACAGCAGTACCTGGCATAGAGGAGGTATTACGTAAATGTTAGTTATTGTTATTATTATTATTATTATTATTATTTAAAAGTTCCTTTTTAAAATGTAGTTATAAGGGTAGCTAGGTGGCTCAGTGGATAGAGAGCCAGGCCTGGAGAAGGGAGGGTCATATGTGGCTTCAGACACTTCCTTAGTTATGTGACCCTGGGCAAGTCACTTAACCCCAAATGCCTATCCCTTATAGCTTTTCTGCCTTGGTTGATTCTAAGACAGAAGGCAAGAATTTTAAAAGTAAAATAAAATGTATATCCTGCAGTGAAGGAATATATGTGTTTAGAGAGAGAATGCTTTGATTATCACTTAGCTTTCATAGTTTAGTTGACTACCAACTGAAAAGAGCTAGGGAGGGGGCACCAGAAGTGAGATATAAGATTTAGGAAGCACCAAAGATGCCCTTTATAGTTTTGCCTAGGTTCCCACCTTTGTTATGTACACAATGAATATCTTTTGCAGGGAGAGAATGAATGAGGAGGAGGAAAAAAGGTTATATGCTTATCTGTTTGGAGTTTCTAGGATAAGGTGGGTGATACTTCCTTTGGTCAGTTTAGCAGGAGCAACTTCAGGTCAAGAGCTGGGTAGGATATATGCTATTATGTGTATCTACTAGAAGAGCTATTTATTCGTTTGTCTCATCAACCTGGTCTAGGAACTATAATGGGAATGATTAGACAGTTTAGAAAGTGTAGGTCTCTCAAATCAGGCATTGCTGATAGTCATATATTTATTATGTATAATTATAGCTTATTAAAGCAAAGATCACATGGTTGTGAAGATAAAATAAGATCATATTTGTAAAGCATAGCAGTACCTGGCATAGAGGAGGTATGTAAATGTTTGGTATTATTATTATTAATTAAAACCTAGTTTAATCAACCTAGATAATGTTTCTGATAAAGACCTGTTTGCTCTTTGAGAGTAAAGAGGGCATGGACCCCAAAGCTTGGAGAAGTTTTAGTTTTTTTTTTAAAACCCTTATCTTCTGTCTTGGAATCAATACTGTGTATTGGTTCCAGGGCAGAAGAATGGTAATAACTAGGCAGTTGGGATTAAGTGACTTGCCCAGGGTCACCCAGCTAGAAAGAGCCTGAGACCAGATTTGACCCCAAAAACCTCCTGTCTGCAGGTGTGGCTTTCTATCCACTGATTCACTTAACTCTCCTGGAGTTTTAATTTTCAGTTTTTCTCTAAGTAGCATATGTTTGTTTCCTTTCTGTGATTAAAAAGGTAGGATGTACATTTGAAACAGCTTGATGCTTCTCTATTTAAATGAACTCTTGATAATGAAAAATGGATAGTGAATTAAAGGACAGACATTGATCAAACTAATTTTAAACAGTTTAAGAAATATAAATCAAGTGACCTAACAAGGAGATGAGAGGAGCCCTTTAAAGCTTTTTAGTAAGTAAACACTTAATTCAAACAGAGAGAGCAGTTATTAAGGCATTACAATAATTGGCCAAGACAATATTGGCTTTAAAATTGTTTGTAGAAAAAGAAGAATGATAGAAGAATTCAAATCCTTATCATCCATAAAACAGAAAGAAGCATGGAGGACAAAATCAGTTCAGTAACAGGTTGGGGAGAGATCCAATTTAAGAAAAGTAATTCCAGGAGCTTTTAAAGGGTGAAAAGGAAGGAGAAAAACAAAACTTATCATCATCAAGGAAAGTAGAGTCACTACACTTGGACTCTAATATTTCAGTTCTTGATCTATTTATAGAGGATGTAGACATAGTAAAAAGAACAAAGAATAGGAAAAGTAGATGGATTAGATTGAGTGATTGAAGAGATCTATGTTGAAGGTGACATAGTTGTGAGAAGATGGAAAATACACAAGATATCTGAAGAATAGAGTGGGAAAATATTGGATTTTATTAATGCAATAAAAAGATCCAAGAAAACAACTACTGACCTGTATGCCTACTTTCCTATATCCATAAATTTTTTACGAAGGTCATGAAGGTGTTAGTGGAGAAGAGGCATGCTTTCACAATCACTGTTTCATGGTGGACCGGAGCTTTATTATCACAAAGTTGACTGAATGATGTAGAGAATTACAAGATCTCTTTTTGCCTTTGGATTGTTGTTTAGAAAAAAAGTATTTGATTTGGTATAGCAAAATGCTGCCTTCTAGACTCTCTTCTGTTGTTGATTTTTTTTTTGGTGTTTTTTTTTTTTTAAGCCCTTACCTTCTGTCTTGGAATCAAAACTGTGTCTTGGTTCCAAGGCAAAAGAGTAGTAAGGGCTAGGCAATGGGGGTTAAGTGACTTGTCCAGGGTCACACAGCTGGGAAGTGTCTGAGGCCAGATTCTAACCTAGGTCTTCCTATCTCTGGACCTGGCTCTTAATTCACTGAACCACCTACCTGCCCCTCAAGGCTCTCTTCTAAAAAAACGTTTCCTTTACATAAATCACAATCTTTCAATATTTCCTTAAAAGAGATAACCCAAACCTTGTTTGATTTGTTAACCCTTGGTTCATAAATATGAAGTGAGTCTTAAGAAAACACAATAGTGTATGCTTGCCAGCAATATTCACCAAGCTACAAGATGGCATGAAATGCTAATATTCGGTGCCCATAGTAGAGAATGAATTAAGCCATTTTGTACCATTGCAAAGTGCCTTATGAACATGATCTCATTTTATCCTCACAACAACATAGTACAACAAAACAAATTCCCACATTGTCCATGTCTAAAAAAATCTGTGCCTTATTCTGCATTTTAAGTCTGTCACCTCTCTGGTGGTATGTTGCATCTTCAGGCCTTTGGAATCTTGGTTTATCACTGGGTTGTTCCAAATTCTAAAGCCTTTCAAAATTGTGTTGTGTTTTTTTTTTTTTCCCTAGAGGATATTATTGTCTTTGTAGAAATTATTCTATTTGCTTACTACTTTACATTAGTTCATAGAGGTTTCCCCAAGTTCCTCTGAAAAGATCTGCTATAAATATTTTGCCCATATGTGTCTTTTTCCTTTTCCTTTTATCTCTGAAGTACAGGCCTAGCAATGCTTGATGAGTCAAAGAATTTGTGAAGTTTAGTAATTTTTTGAGTGAGAATCATTGGACCAGTTTACACTAGTACATCAGTGTATCTGTTTTGCTGTAATTTTTCCTCCAACATTTGTCATTTCCCTCTTTGCCAGTCTGATGGTCCTCTTGGGCAGCAATGCCCTCATTCATGCCTTCAGTACTTCTTATTTGATCTATTGTAATAGCCTCTGAGTTGCTTTCCCCTGCCCTAAGTTTCTCTCCTCTGTTGAAGTGATATGTTACTCTACCATTTAAAAACCTTATTTTGTAATTTGTAATTTCCTTAATGAATATTGATGCAAAAATCTTAAATAAAATACGAGCAAAGAGACTTCAGCAATATATCACAAAGATTATTTACTATGACCAGGTGAGATTTATACCAGAAGAACAAAACTGGTTTAATATTAGGAAAACTATCAGCATAATTGACCATATCAGTAATCAACCAACAGAAATCACATGATTATCTCACTACATAGAGAAATAGCCTTCAACAAAGTAGAACACACATTCCTAGTAAAAACACTAGAAAGCATAGGAATAAGGGCCTTTCCTTAAAACAATCAACAAGTATTATCTGAAATGGGGATGGCTTCCCAGTAAAATCAGAAGTGAAGCAAGGAAGCCCATTATCACCACTCTTATTTAATATTGTACTAGAAATGCTAGCTGTAGAAATTTTAAAAAGAAAAAGAAATTGAAGTAATTAAAATAGGCAAAGAGGAAGCTAGACTATCATTCTTTGCAGATGATATGATATGGTATACTTAGAGAATCAATTAAAAAACTAGTTGAAATAATAACTTTAGCAAAGTTGTAGCATACAAAATAAATCCATAGAAATCATTAACATTTCTGTATATCTCCAGCAAAAGTCCAGAAGCAAGAGTTAGAAAGAGGAATTACTCTAAACCAGTGATGGGCAAACTTTTTAAAGAGGGGGCCAAAGAAAAGGAAATGCTCATCTGTCAATCTATTTCTAAGGCAACTTTTTCAAAGTTTCATTGTATTGTATCCTACTCATTGTAGTGATCAGATTAGGAATAAAGTCGTGTGGCCAGATAGAACATTTCAGGGAGCCGCATCTGGCCTGAGGGTTGTAGTTTCCCCATTACTGCTCTAGAACAGTGTTAGTGAGGTTTTCAAGTTCGCTGTTGAAAATGCAATTTGAAAATGACTATGAACGTGCTCCCCCCCTTCCCCAAGAGTGAAGGGAAGAAGTGGCTTGCTTTGGGCAAAGGAACTGCTTGCTTTGGGCCTCTGAACGGAGGTGTGGGGCATGCAAAAAATGTCGTTGGGTGCTGGGAAGAGGGTGAATGGAGTAACTCTCCTCCTACTGGTCTGGCATGCATACCAATACTTTGCAAATGCTGCTGTAGACAATATAAAATACTTGGGAATCTACCTGACCAGAATTATGTGAGCACAATTACAAAACACTTTTCATACAAATAAAGTTAGATCTAAACAATTAGAAAAAATTAATAGTTCATGTGTAGGCCGAGCTAATACAACAAAAATGACAATCCTATCTAAATCACTTAATTCAGTGCCATACCAATCAAACTATCAAAAAGCTATTTTATAGAACTAGGAAAAAATAACAAAATTTATCTGGAAGAACAAAAGGTAGAAAAAGAATATCAAGGGAACTAATGAAAAAAAATGTTAAGGATGGTTACCTAGCTGTACCAGATCTTAAACTGTACTATAAAGCAGTAATCATCAAAATAATCTGGAACTGGCTAAGAGATAAAGGGATGGATCAAAGGAATAGACGAGGGGAAATGACCTCAGCAATCTAGTGTTAGATAAATCCAAAGATCCCAGTCTTGGGAATAAGAACTCATTATTTGACAAAAACTGCTGGGAAAATTGGAAAATATTTTGGCAGAAATTAGGTATAGATCAATATCTCACACTCTATACCAAGATAAGGTCAAAATGGACATATGATTTAGACATAAAGGGTGATATTATAAGTAAATTAGGGGAACTTAGAATAGTTTACCTGTCAGATCTGTGAAGATGGGAAGAATTTATGACCAAGTGATAGAGATCATTATATGATGTAAAATGAATAATTTTGACTATATTAAATTTAAAAGGTTTTGTACCAACAAAATCAATGCAACTAAGATTTGAAGGGAAGCAACAAACTGTGAAAATTTTTTATAACAAATTTCTCTGATAAAAGATTTCATTTTGCAAATATATAAAGAACTAATTAAATTTATAAGAATCTGAGTCATTCCCCAATTGACAAATGGTCAAAGGATATGAATAAGCAGTTTTCAGATGAAGAAATCAAAGCCACCAATAAAAATGTTCTAAATCCCTCTTGATTAGAGATATGCAAATTAAAATACCTCTTAAGGTACAACCTCACACCTATCAGATTGGTCAACATGACAGTAAAGGAAAGTGATAAATGTTGGAGGGGATGTGGCAAAATTGGAACATTGGTGCATTGCTGGTAGAGTTGTGACTGAATCCAGCACAAAGGGCTATATATAAAACAGTGCATACCCTATGATCCAAAATACCGAAACTAGGTCTGACTCTCAAAGATATTAAAAAAGAAAAGTAAAAAGACAAAAATACTCATAGCCGCACTCTTTGTGGTGGCAAAGAATTGGAAATTAAGGGGATGTTCATCAATTGGGGAATGGCTGAATAAACTGTGGTATAGGATGGTGATGGAATACTATTATGCTGTAAGAAAATGATGAACAGGATGATTTCAGAAAGAGCTGGAAAGAAATACATAAACTGATGCAGAGTGAAATAAGCAGAACCAGGAGAACATTGTACACAGTAACAGCAATATTGTGGAATGATCAGTTGTTATAATCTTTGCTATTAATAGCAATATAATAATCCAGAACAATTCTGAAGGACTTATGACAATGAATGCTATCCCCTCCAGAGAAAGAAGGAACTGTTGGAGTTGGAATGCAGATGTAAGCATATAGTTTTTCACATGTTTATTTTTGTTTTTGTTTTATGATTATTCACTTACAAAAAAGAACAATATGGAAATATGTTTTACATGATAATACATGTATAACCTAAGGCAAATTGCTTACCAGTTCTGGGAGGGGGTGGGAAGAGAGGAAAAGGAGACAATTTGGATCATATAATTTCTGAAAACTTGTATAAATTTGTTATTACATGTAATTGGGAAAAATGATAATAAATCGAAAGAGTCAAAAAAACCCACAACCAATGAGACAATAGCTATGGACTACCTGTTAAGAATTCTCTTACTTAACAAAGTGTTTATAGTTAGGGCATGCGTGGAATTATATTTTAAAAGAAACAATGTCCAAGCCTAGAGATGGGAGATACCGAGTTCAAATTTGGCCTCAGCTCCTTCCTATCTGTGTGACCCTGGACAAGTCACTTAACCCCAGTTGCCTTAGCCCTTAATTTTTCTGCCTTAAAACCAATACTTACCACTGATTCTAAGACAGAAGGTAAAGTTGTTTTTTTTGTTTTTAATTAAAAAATAAAAGCAGTGCCAAATCCTTTAGTGAAAAGATATGCTTTATACATTGTCAGATAAAGTAACTATTGTTTTTGTCCAACTGCTTTTCTCTGTTTGAAGGGAATGAATGTTCATTTGGTTAATGGTAAGGAAATATATTTAGGAATGACAAAAAAAAGAAAAGATATCAATAAAATTATTTCTAAAAATTGTTTTAAGATATGCTTCAGGGTCAATAATCATATCTCTTAACTATGTTCACACCACCTGGGTTGTGATTTCAGAGTGCTTCACTTATATAGGTGAATCAATTAATTTTATTTTTTTAAATTAACATGTGTTTATTTTGTTTATTCTTTAGAAAAAATTTTTCCATGGTTACATGATTCATGTTCTTGCTCTTCCTCCTCCCACGCCCCCCTCCCCCAGTAGCTGACACACATTTCTACTGGTTTCTTCCTTGATCAATGGATCAAGACCTATTTCCATATTATTGATAATTGTTCTAGGGGTGGTCATTAAGAGTCTACATCTTAATCGTGTCCACATCAACCCAAGTGTTCAAGCAGTTGTTTTTCTTCTGTTTCAACTCCTGTAGTTCTTCCTCTGAATGTGGATAGCATTCTTTTCCATAAATCCCTCAGAATTGTCCTGTGTCATTGCATTGGTGCTAGTACAGAAGTCCATTACATTCTATTTTACCACAGTGTATCAGTCTCTATATAATGTTCTTCTGGCTCTGCTCCTTTCACTCTGCATCAATTCCTGGAGGTTTTTCCAGTTCACATGGAATTCCTCCAGTTTATTATTCCTTTGAGCACAATAGTATTCCATCACCAGCATATACCACAATTTGTTTAGCCATTCACCAGTTGAAGGGCATACCCTCCTTTTCCAGTTTTTTGCCACCACAAAGAGCGTAGCTATAAATATTTTCTTACAAGTCTTTTTATCTATGATCTCTTTGGGGTACAAACCCTAGCTATGGTATGGCTGGGTCAAAGGGTAGGCATTCTTTTAGCGCTCTTTGGGCATAGTTCCAAATTGCAATTAATTTTATAAAGTGAGGAAATTAATTATTATTGGTAGGAAACAAATAAGTAGGGAGCAGCTAGGCAGCTCAGTGGATTGATAGCCAGGCCTAGACAGGAGGTTCTGGGTTCATGTAAATGAATTGATTATTGATTATAAGCTGATTTGATACTCTGCTTGTTGTGCTTACAAATCGCTTTTACTTCACCTGTATTGCCTAACCCTTAGTGTTCTGCTTTGGAACCAATACATAATATTGATTCTAAAATGGAAGGTAAGGGTTTAAATAAATAAATACTAAAATAAGTTTCTAATCATCTGTTCATTATGCCTTGTTTGTATGTCCCTAATAAGAGGGTAGAGAGCAGCATTATATTGAGAGTCTTATCATTGTCATGCTTAGTGAACTAGGTTTCATTATCTCTAATCGTTTTTCCCCAAGCTTTTGTAATCTATATTAGATTGTCACATTTCTCTGCCTTAATTGACAGGAATAATTAAAATAGTGTTGACTTAAAATTGCTTCATTTTGGTAATAATTCAATAGCTACCACTGGATTTCTTTTAATGTTTTTGTTTTGCATTCCAAATTCTCTCTTTCCCTCCACTTCCTCTCAAACCCATTGAGAAGCAAAAAATATAATACCCTATATATGTGTGTGTGTGTGCGTGCGTATATATGTGTATTGTAAAAATAAATGTAAATGAATTGATTATTGATTATAACTTGATTTGATACTCTGCTTCTTGTGCTTACAAAGTATCTTCAGTTTATATAATTGAAGTGAAGCTTATAAGTTAACTTCTCATTAGGGCCAGGTGCAAGGACACTAAGGAGACTCTTGTTATATAAAAATAAGCTATTTAGACAGTGAGGATAAAAAAAGGATTTCTAACTCTAAGGGATTCTAATTCCATCCAAATAAAATTCCCTGGTTCCATAAGGAACCGCTTCTCCTATTTCCACAGGCTACCCTGATCCTTCCTGATCTGACTAACCCAAATTTTCGCTATTCTACCATTAACTTAACACTGTTATCCTTATAAGAAGTTATAGACCAGCTGGCTGAGCCTCAGCAAGAACCAAGTTAGGATTCTGAGCCTTAGCAAACTCAGAATCCAAACCAAAGACCAGGTCTTTCTTTGGTAATCTCAGATATAAAAACAAGTTTTGAAAAGGATTAGAAAGTCACTAGTGTTTCCCAAGTTAGAAAAGGGAAATAACTTAACTCCTCAGGTTTTGCCCTCCTTTCCTTTTACCTCAGACAAGAGAGACAAAAGAAGATGTCTCCTGCTCCCAGCACTGAGAGAGAGAGAGAGAGAGAGAGAGAGAGAGAGAGAGAGAGAGAAACTAACTGCCACAGAAAAACTGTCAAACTGTCAACATTTTAAACTGACACTCTGTCTCAGAATTGTTTAAAACTCCAATTAATTCTCAAGCCAGCTTCTCTACTTCTTATCTCCAAACTAATATACAAGACTTAATTTCTAATATCATCCTTATATATGCATGAAGTCATGCAAAACATATTTTCTCTAGCCATGTTGTCAAAAAAAAATTAAGAGAGGGCAGCTGGGTAACTCAGTGGATTGAGAGTCAGGCCTAGAGACAGGAGGTCCTAGGTTCAAATCTGGCCTCAGACACTTCCCAGCTGTGTGACCCTGGACCCCCATTGCCCACCCTTACCACTCTTCCACCTAGGAGCCAATACACAGAAGTTAAAAAAAAAGCAAGAGAAATAAAGAAAGTAAAAACATATATGCTTCCATATGCACTCAGAGTTTATCAGTTTTTTCCTTGCAGGTGGATAGCAGTTTTCACTATAGATTCTTTGAAATTGTCTTGGATCATTGTCTTGATCAGAGCAATTTTCCAGAGTTGATCATCCTTTCAATATTACTGTTACTGTGATCAATATTCTAGCATAGGAGTTCTTAACCTGGCATCTATGATCTTTAAAGAAAGAATTCAATAATTATATTCATTATAAATGGATTCCTTTGTAATCCCATGTATTCTATTTTACGCATTTAAAAAATATTCTGAGAAGGAATCTATAGGTGTCATGAGACTGCCTGAGAGTTCCATGATACACAAAAAGGTAAAGGATCCCTGAGCTAGCTCGTTTTTTAAAGAAAACTTTCAAAGCCAGAGAAAGCCCAGGGCCCCAGGATGAGCCATTCTAAGTGCCAGATTCCATGTGTGGATTCAGATGTTTTGTTTCCTTGGTTGCAGGATCCAGGTAAAGCTCAGAAACATATCAAAAAAGAAGATTCATCGGAATTCACTCAGAAGGTTCAAAGTAGAAGTTACATGGACGGCTGTGGTTCAAGCCTCCAAAATGGGAAGTGTGCACAAAATCCAAGCTATGTGCCAGGCACATGCCAGATGAGCAATGGCAGTTTTAGCCCAGAAAGTTCTGGGGGTGAAACTTCCTTTTCTTTACCACTACACCCGATTAAGCGACCTGCTTCCAACCCACCGCCCATCAGCAACCAGGCAACTAAAGGTAAGGGGCTTTGCAGCTCTGTCTGGTCTCCCCACTTGAAATAGAGTATCTAGTTTACTTTAGAAGGGGAACAAATGAAACAAAGGATTTTAAATCATATCCTACAGAAAGCCCATGTGGTCATAAACTGCCAAAAATAAGAAAAGGACCAGAGAGCAGGAGATTAGTGATCAGCAGATATAGAGTGGTTCATTTATGGACAAATATGTATTAAACTCAGCTTGGTGCTCCATAGCTGTTAGGTCATGGGTACCAGACAATGAGGACTTCCCTAGCCTATAACCCTGGTGTTCTGAACTCTAGAGGGAAAGGAAGCATGTATATGACATACATGCCAGCTACTGAACTAAGCACTTTTCCCACATTTCTCTCATTTGATCCTAACAACAACCTTTTGAGGGTAGGTGCTATTATCAACATTTTACATTTGAAGTAACTGAGGTGAACAGAAATTAAATGACTTGCCCAGAGTCACAAAGCTAGCATTTGTCTGAGGCTGGATTTATACTTGGGTCTTTCAGACTCTGGATCAGTGCTCTATTTACTGTACCTCATAACTGCCTCACTAGGATGATCTAGGAGCAAGAGTCTAAAATTACCTGTGTTGCAGATTTTCTGACCACAGAAACACAAATGATAAACAAAGTCTCTAAGCCATAAAGAAATGGGTTTATTACAAGAGGGCCGATCTCCCAGTAAAGCCAGACTTCTTGTCAAGACCAAAAGACCCCAAGCCTTGTGAAAGGACTTCTTTTCTACCCCAAGAATATCACAACACACATCACAAGACAGTGATGAAAATAGAGAGATGTGGATTGGTTGAAGTAATCAGGAAATACTTCTCCTTGGTAGAAGTCACTTGATAAACAAGGGGAGAGTGGGGGGGACTGAGCCTTACTTTCTAAGCCTGATGATGTCAAGGATGACGTATAAGATGACCAGGGTAAGGAGGAGGTACCAGGCCCCCAAGTGGACCAAAAGCCTGATGGTGTATACTGGGCTGTATACAAAGGTGAAGGAGTATCACCAGGCTTCTAACCCAGGCAAAAGCCTCTGTGCTGGGGCCAGCTGGGTAGCTCAGTGGATGGAGAGCCAGACCTAGAGATATGGGAGGTCCTGGGTTCAAATCTGGGCTCAGACACTTCTCAGCTGTGTGACCCTGGGCAAGTCACTTGACTCCCCATTGCCTAGCCCTTACCACTCTTCTGCCTTGGAGCCAATACACAGTATTGACTCCAAGATGGAAGGTGAGGGTTTAAAAAAAAAAAAAAAAAAAAAGCCTCTGTGCTAACAAAGACCCAGTCACAGATTCAAGACCATGATTGCTGAGGGGGCATGATATAGCAAGTTATAAGCAAAAGCGAAAACTAGCCTGTGCTAACAGTGATATACTCAAGCAGTTATCTTACTTTAAAACTTATATTAAATTACTAAATTAATCATAAAAGGCCTACTAAAATCATCACTTATGCTAACATTATTTACCTCTCTTAGAATTATAATTATGATTAACTCAATACTACTGCTAACATTTAAAATCTAATCCTCATATAAGGGGGTAGGAGATTTTTCACTCATATTATCCCTTCTCTGATCCAAAGAAAACTGCAAGCAGTTTTCTGCTGGATCACCTGTCATTGTTTAATTTTTTAAAGAGTCCTGGGATCTGCTTTGTTCTGCAATATCCCTTAACAATGCCAAAAGGGTCTTACCTGGTATATTTTAATATTGTCATAGAGAATACTTCTCTGCACAATATTCACTTTCTTGGTTTAGAGAGCATTTTAGGCTCTTGATCCTTGTCTTTTCCCTTTTAAAATTTATTTGTGTTACTTTAATGCTTTGAGAAATTAACATTCATGACTGTAGTTAGTATCTTATAAAGATTTCCTCATAAGAAAATTGAAAGAGTAATAGCTCACTTTTTTCCCCCATAGAACTCTATTTGTTACTCTTTACTCTTTCCATATCTCTTCAACACGGGTTGTACATGTATTATTATTCTCAGTCTGTCACTTTCTAGTAAGTGATAAACCAGATTTATTGACAAGCTTTTCTTTCTGTCTTTTAAGCTACCTCTTCAAAGTGCATTTTTCATCTTACTATCAACTAAATAATGTCTCCCATAAAAAGAGCATTATCCTAGAAGTATTATAATTATTTTCTCAATGGAAGAAGAGAAATATGTGGAAATACAGATGTAATTTGGTTTGTCCAGACTGTGTGATGTTTTACCTTCAAATAATTAGGCATTTCCATTTAGAATATACAGCTTGTAAGCAACACTGCCCTTTCTTCAAAAAACAAATATCTATTGATGAGTACTGTCTTCTTAATCCTAGTTAACATGCTGGTGTTAATATTTGTAGGTAAACGTCCAAAGAAAGGAATGGCAACCGCCAAGCAGCGCCTTGGGAAGATCCTTAAGTTGAACAGAAATGGCCATGCACGCTTCTTTGTGTGATGGTAGCCTTTATTGCTGCCACTCTCACCTTTGGAGACCAGTATTGAGGGCATTGGGGCCTGGAGCTTCTGCTGTTCCTCTGCTTGAAGCAGACTTGCATGTACAATATAAAACACTGCCTGAAGAACAAAATGAACCTGATGCTGCATTTTCACTGTGCCACACCCACTGAGCAATAACCATTGTGGACCTGGTGGGGGGAGGATGAAGGAGGGGAGAACTTTAAAAGAGACCAGGAGCTAGGGCTGGTCTCTTGTCAGGGCTTGAGTATCATTTTGTTGTTGGTAGTGTCTTGACTTATTTTCAGTGGTAGGGTAAAGAAAGTTATTGATAATTTATTTAACAGATTTTTTAAAAAGTTGACAACTTTTAAATTCTTTCTTTTTTAAGCTATTTATTTGGAAGACTCGTGGGGAAGTATCTCACTAATTTAGATTTAAGAATGTGAAGGTTTTTAAATTATTTTTGATAGCGTGTGTTACGTGTGGTAAAGAGCCATAGTAACAGTAATTTGTTTGAACTCTTAAAATTTGAAATTCAGGTTAAAGTCTTAAACAGGGATTTGATGCATTAATTATTTTAAATTAAGATGTATATGAAATTCATTTTATTTTATATATTTTGTGTTTTTTTAAATAAGCTATTAGCGTGGCTTTTTCTAACTTACAAGTTGCATATTGTCATCCAGGTTAGTTAACTTATTCCATCTTCTTTTTCTGTTGTCCAGCATTTTCTGACAACTGAAGAAGAATCTTTGCTTTACAGGGAAACAACTTCAATACCCAAGGCTTTCCAAAAAAAAAGAAAAAGAAATATCTTACAAAAACCAAACCAAAACAAACTAACCCACTTCTTTTTCTCACTTTGACAGTTGTGGTTTTCTACTTAGAAAATAACCAGACATTTTGAATTTTCATTTGTACATTTGATGTTAGGTCCCAAAGAAAAGTGCTTTTTAATATCCTTTTCCTCATTCAGAAGAAAAAAAACTATATGATTGGTATAATTTAATTATGTTAGCATTTGTTTAATGAGTTCCCTTTGAGATTTTGTTGTAGGAGGGCAGTTGAAGGTGAGAAGGAGGAGTCAGGAATAACAAATACCTGCCTTTATAGGCTACTATAATGAGTTAAAAATATTAAATCCTTATTGTTTGGGGGGGAGTGCATGATTTGGCCTGACATGTATATAAAGCTACATTAATTAAGCCCTATCATAATAGGCTTCTGATATATTAAGTTATAGAGGAACAGCAAGGGTATTGAAGAAGTAGGATTGATTGTTTTATCTTATAACCTTTGAAGATTTAATATAAGCCGGAGTTTGAGGTGAAGTAGGTGGTTCCTGCAGTTTACTCCCTCTTAGCCAATACATAAAGAAGATGAGATTTATTTTTTAAAGTAAACATTTGTCTGTTTTGAACACACTACTTATTGAATGCCAATTTTGGGTTGCTTGTTTAGTAGCTTATATTTTTCAATTGATATTTTTTGGTAACAATTTAAATACTGAATGGGGTTGGAGTGTAAAAATAGCTGTTCTTGATTCTGACAAAAAGGGCATTTTGTATGTTCCAACAAAGAATTTCAAGTCTGAGGGAAATGGAATAGGCTTTATTTTTATGATGAAGAAATATACCCATACCATTGATTTGTCTTTCATTTAGCAAACAGACAGGATTTATGTTTTTGTGCTATGATTTATGTTGTTGAGCTAAAACAAGCAGACTATATCTCCTCCCAGATTTACATTTTTATTTTCCTTTTATCCTATCTTCCTTCCAAAGTTTAAAGGAATAAATTATAAATAGGTGATGAATTTACCCTTCCTTAGTTTTTCCAAGCCCAGGATACATCTCAAGACAGATCCATTTCTGGTTGTCAGGGAGAAGAATCTATCAACATAGGATGTCTATAAAGAGCTCACTTTAAGCTATGTCCACACTATGCCAAAACAACTAGTTGAGAACTGAATTATTCAGCAAGTCAACTAGTTGATTATTTTTTCTACATGATGCCAAAAAACTGGTTTGACTGATCTTTTCTCCCACTGAAATGAAGTAATATTTTGGTTTTGTGTAGACAGTGTTGATGTCAGGGATAGAATACAAATAGATTATTGCCTATGCTGATTTTTTAAAAAACTAAGATATGTACTGATCTAATTTGTAGCCACAGTTATAGATATTTGTAGCTGCCTAACTTTATTTTCTTTAGCCAGATAACCTAAAATCAAACTGAATTATTTTATGGATTATATTACATGTCCTATAGTCAACCTTTATATACTTTGATTATGAGTAAATAATAACTATGAGTAGCCAGTATATAAATTCTGAAAATGAGCTTCACTTAATAGAATCAAATCACCATCCCCAAAGTAATTCCAATAACTAGATAATTTAGTTTAAAAGATGCCTCTAATAACCGCTACAGCTGAAATGAGAATTATATGTTTCTGATTGAGGGGAACCATAGCTATAATTCCATTGACCTTCTTTTCAAGTCCTCTGGGGACACCAAGTCTTGCCAAGGTTTCTTGGTCTTTCATGTTTTGTTCTGGAGGAGATAACTGTATTTATATCTAGTGCTAGAAGTCTCCCCTTCTAAGAAGTGAGGAGTTATAGCACAGAGATAGTTCTTCTCAAGCACCTCTTCTAAAAGATAACCAGGATAATTACATTTTGTGAGACCCTCCCATTATCTCCCATTTAATTTGATAGAACCAATGAAGCACCTTCAACAGCCCCCATTGCACAAAGTGTCTTAAAAACTTTCAGGCTTGGTGACAGAAACATTTTTCAAGTTTTTTCAGAGCACTGCTTTTTGCAAATAGTTCATATAGGTCATGACAGGCTCAGCAAGTTTATACGGAATAGTTTTGGGGCAGTTAACTAGCCGTAATAGAAGGATTCAAGACTTCCAAATTTGAAATCATGACTTTAGCTATCCAATTTTTACATAATAATAGACAGTAGTTTAAGTTTTCTTATAGATTTTTCTTCTTCTGTTAAGTTTATAATCTCAAGTAATGCTATACCATGAACTAATGGTTAATAACTAAACAGCATAATTTAGTAAGATCTACAACTAATAACTTTATAATAGTCCAGTTTTTTTGGAAATACTTTTAAAAATATTTCTTTGATCAGTATCATTTAGAGTATTATATGCAAAGAAGGAATTTCTGATCTACCTGTTTTTATTCATAAAGGTAAAATGGTTCATGTTATCATTAGTTGAATACTTAGTTTGATTCTAATTTCGAGACTGTCAAAAACAACCACAATAGCCAACTCTCCCTAACAAATGTACTCTTAGTATTTGCCAAATGAAAAGGTATTTTGTCAAGCACCTGCTATGTACTACATGTGTGAACTGAGGGAACAGAGGGAGAGGGAGTCTTTGAGTATATCTCCCTGTTTAGCTTTTTTACCTTTCGGGTTCCTGAAATGAAAGGATCGGGGGGGGGGGGTGTTACAGCATACTTTTATTCATTTAATCTAAGACAGATCACTGTAGAATTAAAACAAACCCAGAAGTACTTGAAATAGGAGCTATGAAAAGTTGATCATTTTAATGTTTGTAACTTAAAACTGATTTAAAAATTGCTATTTTTATGAATGGGCACATTTTTACTATACCATAAAAACCTTAAAGAAGTGAAAATGACACAGATCCTAACATTTATTTCCTAATGGGAAACTCATTACCAATTTTTTGAAAGAGTTCTGAAAAAAAAATTTAACAAGAGGCTGAGTAAAAAGAGGTAGATACAATTCTTGAAGTAAGATGATTCATGTGTTAGTGAAATGAGAAAGTGATACCATTTGCCCTAAGAACAATAAGGTAATTTTAAAAATCTTAACAGATACTAGAATATTGGTACTCAATGAGTGTGGGGTAGAAAAGAGAGAAATTGGATTTTTGCTGATTAAAAAAATAAAACATAATTAAACCAGTATAATAGAATAACTTTCTAAAAAGAAATGAGCTATCATCATACATCTCCACCTCTCAGGTGAAGGTAATATGAAATTTTAAACCATCTTGAAGACTGGCTTCAGTAAGGAAATTCTTAAAAACAAGGTGTTGAGAAGTTAGAACATTAGCAAAGATAGTTCTATCAGATATCAATAAAGTTAAAATCCATTTTGTGAGGAAGAATACATTTTTTATTAGACCAGAATGCTTTTTAAAATAATCACACACACACACACACACACACACACACACACACACACACACACACACACACACACACACACACACATATCTGCCCTTACCTTTTTTCCCTTTGATCTTTCCCGTGCTCTCTCCATTTTGATGAGTGTATACTTAATACAAATGAATAGTAAGAATTTTTTACTCCCTGTATGATCACCAAAAGTAAAAGTATCTGCATGGATGAATGACTGGTTTCACTTTGAGATGTAAGACTAGCAAAAGTATAAGTAAAAGCCTGTGAAATTCATTTGTTCCAGTAAACATTGAGCCTGAAGGAGAGAGAGACCTACTCTGGGATTTCATCGAATTCTAGATTTTAGACTTGTAACATAGCAGGAGATTATTGGTAAAGCTTCCCTGCCTTCAGACTGATAAAAGTATATTATTTCCCTTTTACAGATGAAGCAACCGAGAACAGAGAATCCCCTTTACCCTCAGCCACATACAGCTAGTTAAATACATTTTAACCAAGGGGACTAGAAGTCTTCTTCTTTTCATTATACCCTGCTGTAACAACTGTTTGTTTCCGTTTTTTTTTATTGTATTGATTTGGTTACTGAAAATTAGGAGGAATAAGAGAAGCATTATTGTGTCATGGTTATAGTTAGAGAACCGAACCTAACTGGAATGGTGAAATGATTATTTTTTTCATAAGGTTTTCTTTTTATTGTAGTTGGGCTGTGCTGTTAGTAATCAAACATTTGGTGTACTCGTTTAAAAAAAAAACTTTAATATAATTTAAAAAACAAACAAACAATGACCCTAACAACAACAACCATATCACTAAAGAGATTTGCTTATTGTGGTTAACTGTGGTTTTATCTGTATATTCTTCCCTTCTCAAACCTTGTCCCCTTCCTAAGTTGCCTAAGAATTTGTGTCTTAATAAGGAAAAGGTGAAAATGAGGGTAAAACCTCTTAGAAACCAGTAGCACTGAATCTTCCAGCAAGTTTTTCTTCTGCACTACTTTCCTAATAAACCCTGGCTACTAGGTAGCCTTTGATGACCTCCAAGTAGTTTACCTATGCAACTTGTCATATCCCATTCATTCATTCATTTTTTAAAATCTGCTACTTCAGGAAGCAGCTGCAAGGGGAGGGAGATATTCTGTGTAAATTTTACCCTCTCTTGGTTTTATTTCGGCCATTTTTCTTTAAGTTTCTGCTTTCCTCGATATATATTTGACTAGAACATTGTGAGTTATGGTAATGGTTTTGTAGGAATAAAATCACCCAGCAATGATTTTCATCTTTGTTTGGTAGATTTTATGGGGGAACTCCTTGGAGTAAATCTAATATCCACTATGGAGTTAACTCCCTTGCCTGAAATCCTTTTTCTCCTCTAATAATGCTAATTTTAAAGATCAACCCTTCTTTATTTATTTAAGATACTTACACATTACTTCTACATTATATAATCAGGGGCCTGAGTGTATAACTCACTACATGAACCCTAGAGCTGTTTTATCTTTCAGAAGAAACTTAAACCAAACTAAAGGCCTTACAATTTAGGGTGAGGCTAGATTAAAAGCTGCAATCTTATTTTCCCCAAAAAAGTTTGGAAAGAAGTACGTCACAAATCATGCAGCGGTTTGGTGGGATGTCACAGCACTCATCAGGAAATGCAACTGCTTCTTTGCAGTTGTGTTTCCTTGGGAAAGACTTTTCTACTTTGAATATGAATTAAGCCATAATAATTTCATGCTGTGGAAAGAAAGTGGAGAGCTTCACTTTAAGAGATTATATAATACGAATTTTCACATTTACTGTGAAATGTCTTGACTTTGCCAGTGCTTCAGCAGGTTTTGTGGTGATATTTTGGAGGGGGGATGTGATGTTTTGTTTTTTAATCTGTGAAATTTTAAAAGGGGACAGTTGTTGGCTATGGTATTTACTAGTTTTGTAGTAATGTTTTGCTAACCTGACTGCCTTTTCTTCCCCCTCAATGATTTTTATGGTCCAAGTTGACTCTTGCTATTTTTTCTTACTTTGGGTGTCTCTGGGGTAGTATCTTGTCTATTTGTATAAGTTGTCAGTGTGTGTGCACAGGGTGTGTCCTTTTGTTACAGAAACACACTGGGTTGCAATTGGGTGTTTGGCTGGGAAATGGGATGCTGAAGTGTGAAGAGCCTTTTGTTTTTTTTCCAATTCATAACAGTATTTCCCATCTTTTGCCTGCAGGCAGGGAAAGTGTATGTACAGTATTTATTTTGTTTCTATTTTACTTTAAATTTGTAAGTTTTGAAGTAGCTTACATTGGTCATAGGGAAGGACAAGTGACTTGTTTAAATTTGTATTTGGTATTCATACTTTCCAATTTCTGTACTTTAAGATATTGAGATTAAAATTGGTATTACTTTTTGTTTTGATTTTAGCACGCCAGTGTACTTTTTTTTGTTGTTTGTTTTGTTTGAAAGTATAAATGCTGAAAGCTGTATAAACTGTGTCTTTGGAAGAAAAAATTTTGAATTTTATTTCCAGTTCTGACTATGCCCCTTTACTGTCTCCTGACTCATGAGAAGATTCTTTGGGGTTGTGGGAAGTGACTCTAAATACATGCATCTTGCTGTTTTGGAGGATTAAAAATTAAGATTCTTTTTTACAATTACCAGATAATTTCCTAAATATTAATAAAACCCTTTGTTGGGCCTAGTCGGGTGACTTAGTTTCAGTAAATTGAATAGCTCTTAGGCACAGAGGAATGTCAAGCATATATCATAGATCACTAGAGACTTTGTGTTCTCAACAGACCCTTAAGGTTTAAATGAAGATTGATTTGTAAATCATTTTATTCAGATCAAGATAGTGATCTAGGACTTCTTATGAACTGGTGCCTCAGAAAAGCCATGAGCAATATACTAGTATGAATTGTAGAAATGAAGATTGCTAACTAGCTAATAATGTCTAAAAACTGAGGACAAGTTGGAGAGGGCTACCAATGGGCCAGGCACTTTGAAGTCTCCCTGTCTTCTCTTCTCTCCTCCTCATCCCCCCAGTCCCTATCCCTGTCTGTCTTCCCTCATCCCATCTACTGGTTGCCTATTTTCTCCCATTTTCAGGCTCTCTGCCCCCTTTTTGGCTCTCAGACTTCCATTTCTCCTTTTCCTTAATATTGCCAATGGTACCCAAGGGATTGGAAACCTAGAGGACGATTAGAAAAGAAAATAACAATCCTGCTATGGAATTACCTCTAGTATTGCCCTTGGCACTGCCTTTTTGGGTGGCCCAACTTGCATCTGCACCATATACTGATGATATTGGAGGCCCCTTACACTCTGAACCTCCAGGCGTTCCTAGACTATGTGGGTGGCCCATTGGATAGAACCCTGGGCCTGAGGGCCTTCAGGCAAGAAAGTTCAAATGTGGCCCCAGACATTTACCAGTGTTGTGACCCTGGGTGAGTCATATAAGCCTCTATTTGCCTCATTTTCCTTTTCTGGAAAATGGGGATATATAATAGCACCAACCTTGATGAATTGTTGTGAGGATCAATTGAGATATCTGTAAAACACTTAGCACCATCCCTGGCCCATAGTAAGCACCCTCTTGCCATTGTTACTATTATGAGGATCTATCCGAATTGGCATGGGGTAGGAAGACTCCAGTTTGGGGCCTGAAGGTACTTTTTGCAGACTAGAAAGCTTTTGTTAATTGCATAGAAGATGCTGTTTTAGGTCTTTTGGATGGCACGCCACTTTGACAGTCATCCCTTTTAGTCTATCTAGCTTGGCCTGACCAGATTTTCTCTGCTAGAGCTGACACACATCAATTTCTCAAGTTAGCTTAAGGAACAGAAGATTGCAAAAGAATTGGGGGGAAAAGTCATAGATCTTACTGGCTATCTCAAAAGGCTTAAGGGAGTTTAAGCTATTAAAGCTACTTTGGGGATGCCCTGTATTATTACTTTAAAAAAGACACTGGAAGATAATACCTACCGATTCTCACCCTCCCTGTGACATCATTATGCCTCCCCACCCAGTCTTCTGTAGTCAACCATGTGTCCTGTTGTGATGAGTAAAATCTTAAACTGGAGAAACAAAGGTTCAAGCTGCTAAGCATATCAGCTTATTAAGTGATAGTATACCAATTGCACTACAAATTGAGACCAGGCCTCCACAGCTTGGCGTTGGGCCCTCATCCAGGGGAAGACTGATTTTTTTGCATTAAAAGAAAATAGCATATAAACCAGGATACAAAATTAGTAATCTGATTTCTAATTGGTGGAAAGATTAGGGAATAGGGCAGCTAGTGGATAGAGAGCCAGGCTTAGAGGCTGGAGGTCCAGGGTTCACTTCTGGTTTCATACACTTCTAGCTATGTGACCCTGGGCAAGTCACTTAACTCCAATTGCCTAGCCTCTCCTGCCTTGGAAACAATACTTGGCATCAATTCTCTGAGAGAAGAGATTTTTTGTTTGTTTTAAGAAAAAAAGATTAGGGATTTTCTAAATTGGGAGGGGAGTACAAATAGGTGCAATTTCCTTAAGTCAGACAAAGAAGTGCCCCACTTGCCAGCAAAGTGTATTCAAATAAAGGAACAAGGAAACAGTAAGTGATTGACCAGTATGGGACCAGTTTTCAGATATGACATGGATTGCTTGCGATGTAGAATTGTGAGAAAACTTGCATCAGTCTTTGGATCTGATTGGGTTTCTGGTCAGCGTAACCTAGATCTTTAGTTAAGAAACTCCAAGCAGCAGGTGGAGGTGGTCCAGCTTCCCAGCTATGCAGGGAGACATTCAAACAATGCAATAAAGTTTCCTCAATTCCTATAATTGAAATTTTTTCACAAGATAGAAGCTGGATTGGACCCATAATTTAAAAAAAAAAAAGGGGGAATTGAGACACAAGATGGAATCAATGTGGTTCACTCATTTCCCACTATAAATTCCTCACTATCATACAAAATGATACTATGTCGATTATGAACAAAAAGCATTTTGATTCAGTAGCACCAAATGGCATTAAGAACTTGTCTGCCACAAGGCATTTTCCATATTCAAGTTAAGATCATACAAGATTCCCAGATGTGACCAGAATGATAACGGGTTAGAAATTCTTTGATCAAAACCAAGTCACAAAATGAAACATAAAGATTGGGGAAGGTATTCAACATTTATCAGACACCTATAGTGTGCAGGGTAGTCTGTTAACTGCTGTTAATCAAAAAGGGGGAGAAGTTCCCTGTCTTTTAAGCAGTTTGCATTCTCTTGGATGTTTGCCAGATGGCATATTGCAGAGCTGAACTTGGAAATCTCAGTCATCTTTTTTTCAAATTTGTTGTCTTAAGAAAATAGGATCAACTCGTAGCTCTGCCACTTTATGACATGACTTTGAGCAAGTCACAACCTCTGGGCCTCAGTGTTCTGGTCTGTAAATTAAGGGCTTTGGTTGAGAGGACTCTTAAGTTCCCATCCACTTTAGAGCTATGATCCTAAGACATCCTGCACCAATTAAAGGATTCCTCATCGATGGTGTTCCCCAGATGCTCCTGTTTGTGGAGAACTGCTGATTTCATCAAACTCCCAAATATTAGACCTCATCTAAGAATGATCTCTCAAAAGATGTTAAACTATGTAATAAAAACCAAGTGGATAAAGAATATATCTGCCCCAATTATTGCATCAAGGTGAGTAGGGGAGTTATTAAGTTGACACATGTATGTTTGTATTGGTCAGACATTACAAAGGAATGGTACACTAGTGAAATAAGGCAAAGCTAGGCTTGAGAGAGTTTGGGAACTTGCCAATCATAAACTGCTCCCTGACTTCCAAATCTATTTTTTCTATCCAACTAATCTCCCAGAGTCATGCTTTCTATATGGAGAAAATCATTGAATCCTGTGGTTTTCCAAAAACCAAAATTATGTGTGAGCTAAAGAACAATGGGGAAACGTGGGGAACATAAGCAGGCCACAGAGAGTTAACAGTGAGGGTCCATCACTTTTTACCAAGGACATGCATGGCACATTTGGTAGTTATGTTCAGAGAGTGAGAAATAACTCAGAGATGACCCCAAATTACTTTTCTCCTACCTATTACATGTAAAAACAATGTTTTAACTCATTTTTTTTTATTTTAAACCCTTAACTTCTGTGTATTGACTTACAGGTGGAAGAGTGGTAAGGGTAGGCAATGGGGGTCAAGTGACTTGCCCAGGGTCACACAGCTGGGAAGTGTCTGAGGCCGGATTTGAACCTAGGACCTCCCGTCTCTAGGCCTGGCTCTCAATCCACTGAGCCACCCAGCTGCCCCTTTAACTCATTTTTTAAAAAGTTTTAAGCTCCAAATTTTCTTTCTTGACCTTCCCCTCCCTGAGACAGACACTAAGTAATCTGATACAGACTTTACATGTGAAATCGTGTAAAACATTTTTCTATATTAGTCATTTTTGAGAAATCTCAAATGAAAAAAAATTAAGAAATAAGATGAAATAGACTGTTTCAGTCTGCATTCAGTCCAAGGAATGCTTAAAGATGTGTGAAAGCCTCAAGTATATTGGGTGTATCATCTGTCAAGGATTGTACTTTATATGAAAGACATGAACAAAATTCACACAAGAAGAGGTCCAAGTGAGTTACAATCAGCATCATTGAAGAAAGAACCAGTATATGAGATGATAAATCCAATTATTAAAATATGAGGATTGGGCATGGCAATCGTGGGAATATGTTTGGCAATTATGTGTAATCTGAGTTGAAACGGACCTCAAAGCTCGCTTAGTCCACCCCACTCCTAAATAGGAATCTCCTCTAGGCACACTCCTGGTATGTGATCATTAGTGGATAAACGTTAGGCACCTACTATGTACTAGGCATTGTGCCAAGGGTGAGGAAAGCCCCAGCCTTCAAGGCACTTGCAAGCTATTGGGAGAAGACTGCCAAAAAGCTTCCTGAAAGATGGCATGGCAGAGGAGTCAGTGAAGTATTAAAGTGCCATCTGGTGTGGGAAATGTCATCATCCCACTCTCTCCCAAGAGAGTCCATTGGACTTGGTGGACAGCCCTGCCAGGAAGTTTTTCCTTTTGTTGAACCTTCATGTCCCTTCCTATATCTGCTGTTAACTTGGAAAAAACACAAATTATTAGAGTAGTTAGAAAAACCAAGTCTTTAATCAGGGGAGGGAGAGGCCAGATAATGCGGCTGCTACAAGAGCCCAGCACCAAGGTCTACATGGCCTACACCCCGGGGACAATAGAATTTGGGGAACTGAGGACAGGGAAGCATGATGGATTGACATAGCCATGGTGACGAAGAAATGAGAAGTTTCACACTATACTGACTGGACACAGACAGGCTTGGGAAAGAAACCATAGCCAGCGACTGGGGCATCAGGGAGTGAGTGGCCTAATTATAACAGACTAAAAGGATATTTCTTGCCATGGGGTTGGTCTTCTTGGGAAGGATTTCTGATACCAGGGAAAACTAAGGCTATACAGGTACTTAGCATTTGGTTAGGTCGCTAGCCCCGCCTAAGCTGGTATTATCAATTAAGGTGAAATGAAGTGAAACTGAGACCTCCCTCTCATGGTTCAAAAGGCAAACTTGGGATCTCCAGAGTTCAAGTTGACACTGCCAGCCACTGGTGCCTTTTGGGGTTTTTTTCTGGGGCTAAGCCAAATAATGCCCCGTTAGTTGTCAAGCCCAAAAGGTATACAGGTTCCCCAAATTCCTTTGTCCTTTGGAGCTAGCACAGTTGGCACTCCCAGGGATGGCGTAGCCAGAGTGCCAGGGCCTTTGGCTTTGGGTTTGGGGCGGGTGACTCTGTGTGGGGGCCAAATATTGAACACTATCCCTCTCCTGATTAAAGACCTGGTTTTTCTGACTTTAATAGTTCTGTGGTTTTCCCAATTCAACAACTATTAACTCTCTAGTAATACCAGTGCTTGGTATGATCACTAAGCTATTCTCTGTTGTTTTTATATGTATGTATTTCATTTAGAGGAAGGATAAGATTATAGTTAACTAATAGGGAGAGAAAATAGGGCTAGAGAATTAAAGTTAGATTTAGGATGAGAATAGGAATAGTGATGAGGATAATTTTTGTTTAAACACAGTAAAGGCTAATGTTAGGGATTGTGATAGGGATGGTAATGTAGATAGTAATTTAGATGCCCTGGTCCCTAGTGATGGCTGCTGAAGAGAAGATCAGCCCCGAATAGGTCCCTCAAGAAGGACACAATCAGTGACAAACCATTATTGCAGATGCCATTCAAAGAGTATTGAAGGGAAACAAAAATGCCAGGAAGGAAGCTGAAAATATTTTAAATAACAGAGCTGACACCAAACCTTTCTATGTCCCTCATGATCTGCTTTACAAAAAGAATACATTGAGAAGTTTAAGAGTGCAAAAAATGGACCAGGCTTTCAAAAATGAGTTTCCAGATCTGGCAAATTCTGAAAGAAATCAAACCTACTTAGAAGGGAAAAGGCATCTTTAATAGAGACTAAGAGGATTAAATGCACCTGGGGACAAGAGGGTCCCCCAAAGAGACCTACAGAAAGGTTTTTATACCTCTGGGGAGTCGAAATTGCTGGGAGTTTTTTGTCACTTTAATCCTGGAGTCATTTGAAATGCTGGGGCCCGGAGGGGAGGTAGTCCATAAAATAAAATCGTCGCTAGGGATTTTCTGGAAGAGGGCGGCTTTGTTCTGTTAAGTCTGAAGATGTTCTGATTGCACAGTTCAGGAGCTAGGCTCGGGGAAGTCTCCATAACCTTGAAGCTGCGATCTCAATATTGTTAGGTTAAAGGAGACATCAAAGGAAAGATTGCCCCATTCAGCTTCACACTCCTCAAATTCCTCCTAGGTAAACACAATAGCTGCTGAGGTGAAGTGGGAGTCTTCTGGACTCTGGTGGAAGTTAGAAACCCATCTCAGTAGAGATTCCCCAGTATACCTTGGAGGTTGTGGGGGAAGCGATTAAAAACAGTTTTCTAGGGGTGCCTGACATTTTATCAAGAAAGTGAAAGGAAGACCTTAAATGCAATTGTGCTCAGGTAAATTTTAAGCCGAAAACATCAACAAATGTAGAAGTAGCAACCTGACACTCCCTCCTCCTCCTCCTCCTCCTCCCCCTCCTTCTTTTACAATTTAAAATTGGAGCGGGATACAAAAACCCAGAAGTTTCAGGGGACAAATGAAGGATTCCCTTAATCCGGTCTGGACAGAGAAGCCCTTCCCTGATGACCACGGATAAACGGATAAAGATGGCATGCATGTTCCACTTCCTGATAAACCCCAAGCCTTCCGCCTCCCCTCCCACCCCCCC
>NC_058134.1:109916230-109930131 GCF_016433145.1 Gracilinanus agilis
GCTTACTGGCAAAAGAGACCACTCCCTCCTAACCCACGAGATTTAAGCTCTCCCCTGCGTCAAGACGTCGGAAACGGAAATCAGTTGGACCATGTTGGATCACGGGAAATGTAGTTTTATACATTTCCCAAGTTTCACTTTTTACACCTTCCATCTTAGAATAAATACTGTGTATTGGTTCCAAGGCAGAAGAGTGTAAGGGCTAAGCAATGGAGGTTAAGTGACTTGCCCAGGGTCACACAGCTGAAAGTGTCTGAGGCCAGATTTGAAACTAGGACCTGCTTCTGTGTCTGGATCTCAATCCACTGAGCTCCTCAGCTGCCCCCTCCAATTCTGTAGTTTGGAATGCTGTTAAATGCTATGTGGAACATTACCAAATGCTCTGTTTATATATTGGGATAAAAATGATTTCATTATTTGAATGCAAACATTTGACTTATGTATCCAGCATGTATTATAGACTTTAATCATAGTGTAAGAATGGGATTTGTACAAGGGGGATGGGACCAAAGGAGCCAGAGAAGGCAGCTGCTGACAGTTGCTGACAGTTGAGACCAGAGAGGATTCTGGGAATTTCTCCGAGGAGGAGGAAGAGAAAAGGTCTTCGGTTGAAGGACTGGGAGGAGAGAGGAGGAGGACATTTAGTGATCATGGTACCAAACATAGATATTGAAGAAAGACATAAGTGGCTATGTTTCATACATGTACTGGATGACTAATCCATCAAAAGTACAGAACACCTAAAGAAAAGCCTAAATACAGAAGGATTACAAACATAATGTAGAGAAGACTGTAGCAATGAAAACAGTATATATAAATGGAATCAAAGCAATATTGGATTGCTAGTTCAACCAATAGTGTTATGGTATCTGAGAAGCAAACCTAGCAGGGACTTACATCTTTCCCCATTTGTAATGCTATATGGCTGACCTGTTTGGCAAGGGAGAGCTCACAAAACCCTCACAAAACATATGTCTCAATGCTGGGTGCAGATTGTGAACTGCATAAATATATCCAGGCCCTTCAACAAAGGCTCACAGAACTCCATGAACTCGGTTTGATTCAACAGAGAATTCCCCTTGATTACGACTTGCATAATTTAAAACCAGGAGACATAGAGTACATAAGAAACTTCACAAGAAAATCAGTAACAGACCCCAAATGGTTAGGACCCTATAAAATTTTGCTCACTACCCCTACAAGTGTAAAAATAGAAGGAAAAGATTCGTGGTTCTACGTGACCCACATGAAACCTGAAAAGAAATATACAAATGCAGAACACCCAGAAACAGTTCAAGATAGACAAATTACAGAAAGTGCTGAGGACTGAGAATTGAAATTTAAATCATTGCAAAACACAAAATCATTGCAAAACATCTGAAAGTGCATATAACATACTCACACAAGCAATTGATTGACATCACTGACCCAAACATCACAGTCCACACTGTTCCTGCATCTGGACCAGAGAGCCCATCCAACAGCATTTTGACAACTGACAACATGTGACAGAGAAAGGGGAAAAGAATCAAGAGAAGAAAAGGAAATTGGGAAAATCACCAAGAAGAAAGATGCAAGGAAAGAGTACTTGAAAAGACATTGTGAAAAAACTTTTGAACTTTGAACTTTGCAAAAAATGGACAATTGCACAAAGAGGAAAGAAGGAAATGGTTTACGTAAGACTATGGTGCAGCGATAGCACAAAAACACAAATTAACCTCACACTTTAGGGAAAATGCAACCACAGTACATAGCATCAGGAGACAAGAGAAATCTACGGACAATTTGAAGAAAACTGACAACTTTGAAAACAAGCGTTGAGTATTTTGCATGCACAGTACATAAAGAGAACACAAAACACAACAGAAAACTGATATCTAGTTAAGACCTTGTATAAATAAGTGAGTGTCTGAAGATTGTGAAAATACAAAACGTATATATGTCTATAATGTAAATAGTTGCAAGTTCCATAAGATTTTAACCACATAAGGAGATCAAGCAATTTTCTTGTCCGATTAACATCGATATGCAAGACTGATGCTTGTGCAATTGTATAATAGTGTAAATAATGTAAATTTTATACATACCTGTAACATAGATTGGAAAAGTAGAGAAGAACTGTAAATAATAGTCTCTAACTATGTAGATACTGTAGCATACTAACAATTTAGCAGATAATTTGGACATTAGACATAGGGAAAGTGCAGAAAGGACTAGGGAAATTCAAAAATTTTTAGCAAGCTAGTGCAGGGAAAGCATAAGAATAAAATATATGTGTTGTTGGATAGATAAGCAAGAATACTAACATACTAAAATAGATTCCCAATATAAAAATTAACATTGCATTTAAAACATAGGTAGTTTAAACATAATTTGATAACAGCTAGGAATAATAAGATAATTGTATTGCATTACTTGATAGACATACATTAAAAGTAGAAATAAGTTAAAATTCTGTTAAAATCATAGATGGGTTAAATAATAACTTAGAAGAGTTTAAGGATAAGAAAATTTGTTACACTGTAAACTTAGACATTGTGTTCAATGGAAAACCTTTCTTGTTACAAAATTGTTTTACACCCTGTAAATATTGTTATATAAATTGCAACCCTCATCCCCCTACCAACCTCTCTAAAACCCATCTTAGAATAGGAATAGATAGAAAACTAGTATAGTGATAAGACAAGATAAGGATTTATTATTTTGGAGGGAGGGAGAACATAAGATAGGAAAAGGAAATAGTGATGCATGAATTAAGTGGAGTCCCCACTACACAAAACCGGGATACTGTAAGGATGGGATTTGTGCAAGGTGGATGGGACCAAAGGAGCCAGAGAAGGCAGTTGCTGACACCTGCTGACAGTTGAGACCAGAGAGGATTCTGAGAATTTCTCCAAGGAGAAGGAAGAGGAGTGGTCTTCAGGTGAATAACTGGAGGAGAGAGAAAGAGGATATCCCAGCTCCGATTCAGTCCCGAGGGCTTCCTGAGGATCTTTCTTTTGGAAATTGAAACCCTGATTCCCTGATCAAAGCCATTAAGACTTCAACCATCGAGTTAGCTAAGTTTGGACTCCATTTTGGGAGCAATCTCTTACTCTCCTTCACCCATTCCCAACCTTGCTGAAAGATCCTTTCAGTCAAAACTTACAATTATAGAAAAGGATAGAAACAGAAAAATAGAAATAGAAATAGAAGGAGAAGGGGCGAGGGGAGAAGCTTAGGAGTGAGAACCACTAAAGTTCCCACCTAAGTGATGAACCCCATAGGAATAGCGAATCAAAATCCCTCAGCCCTTTACCCCTTTCCCCAATCCCTGATTTGTGAATAATAAAAAGCCATTCAGCAGTCAGATAGTGTTCCAGAATGCCTGAGAGACAAGGAGGGAGAGGGGAACCACAGCTTGATCTGGCTGCCTCCATCTTGAAGCCAGACCACCCGCTGTGAATTTAACTGATTGGGGGGAAGTTTGTGTGAACCCCATCCATATACAGGATTGGATTGGGGTACCACATACCTCCTCGTATAGGGAAGCCTTGCCCCCAGCTCCTGTGGGACAGCAGGACCATCCAGGTCACCTAGTTTTGGGGTGACACCCGCTTAAAGTCTCTCAGTGTATATTTGGCCCCAGGGGAGTGCTAGAAGAGAGAGTCACCACATAGACTTTCTCTATCTCCCTTCTATTAAAGATTCACGACTGGCCTTCTTTGTTGTTACAATAGGAAGTTATCTCAATTTACCAATTTGTATTATGGACTAAATTTATGTCTGACATGAATTGGAGAAAGCAGTATGCTAAGATATAGTATTTTTTTAAATGCAGTCTTTTATTTTATTTTAATTATTTATTTTTTCTTTTTTCCTGAGTTATACATATATTATCATGCAAACCATATTTCCATATTATTCATTTTTGTATGAATAATCTTGTAAAACCAAACCTTGAATCATATACCCAAATAAACAAGTGACAAATCATATGTTTTCATCTGCATTTCTACTCCCTTAGTTCTTTCTCTGGAGGTGGATAGCATTCTTTTTCATAAGTCCCTCAGAATTTTCCTGGATCATTATATTATTGTTAGTAGCTAAGTTTATCTCATTTGATCAATTCACAGTATTGCTGTCACAGTATACAATGTTCTCCTGGTTCTGCTTGTTTCACTCTGCATCGGTTCATGTAGGTCTTTCGAGCTTTCTGAAATCATCCTATTCATCATTCCTTATATGTGCAATCTTTTTTTTAAAGAAATCTAGATTATTTGGGGTTTAATTATTGAGTAGTAATTAGGATAAAATGTGTGAATGTTTTGATGCTAATAAATTTAAGCTATTACCAATATTTGAAGCAACTAAGAGTGTTCTCATCTCCCAGTATACTAGATAGGGAAAGTGGGAGATGAAACCAACACTAATCATAGAGACAAAGGTTTTAAATAATATAAAATAATATTAACCCTTTTCTGACTCAATGAAAAGTGGAGGTCTATTTTCGTAAAGTAAATGTGTCTCCTATCTATTTTTAATTAGAATTTAAGAACTGACTTGTTTCCCTACCACAACTTTTTAAGGTGGAGCAAACCTAAAGTCCTTGAAAGCTCACAGATAGATCTGTGATAGTGATGTAATCACTGTATAGAAAAACTAAAGGAAAAAAACCTTGTCAATTTTCCTTTAGTGATTTTTATGGACCTGGTTAACAGAATCACCAGCCCTGCAAAATAAAAAAGCTTGTTTGAGTTATGGAATTTCAAGACAATGGAATTGGATTACTGATAATATAAACTCTTCAGCTCTGAACTGTGATTAGTCAGATTTTCCATTTGAGATAAAAGCTCTTGAGATCTCAACTGTTATTATTTTGAGTTTTGAATTCAGGTATTGTTAGATCATCTAGAAGAGTCACAAGGCACTACAGGTACAGGTTCTTATAAAAGTTAAAAGGACAATCTCAGCCCAAACTGGAATATGATCCTTCTGACTTGGTCCTACCTGATTCCGAAGAGCTGTGGGTACTGCATGAATGATTGATAGCTCTGACTCTTATCTAAAGTCAAACAGAATCAAATCACTCTGTGTTCCCTGCATTTTTCCTTTTATGACTTCTATAATCAGAGCAAGTGCTCAGTAGAAGATAAGAGCGTAACACATATTGTAAGATGAAGTTGTGAACATTCCATATTCCAAGCAACCAAGTGAATCAGTAGCTAACAATTATAATTTATCAACTGCTAGCTAACATGCTTTAAGTATGTGAGTTTTTATTCATCTGTGATCTGTATCTGCTGTCAAGGGTCTTTAGGAATAGCTGTAAAAACCCATGGCACCATCAGCTTTAATTTACCACAATTGGGGGCAGCTGGGTGGCTCAGTGGATTGAGAGCTGGGCCCAGAGATGTGAGGTCCTGGGTTCAAATCTGGCCTCAGACACTTCCTAGCTGTGTTGCCCTGGACAAGTCACTTGACCCTATTGCCTAGCCCAGGGGTTGGCAACATATGGCTCTCAAGCCATAACTGGCTCTTTTGAGGGCCAGATATGGCTCTTTCTGCAGGAGCCATAAAGTCAAATTTTTTTCAGGCACTGTTACAGGAGTGCGCACTGTACGGCTCTCATGAAATTACATTTTTAAAAATGTGGTGTTTATGGCTCTCACGGCCAAAAAGGTTGCTGATCCCTGGCCTAACCCTTACCACTCTTCTGTATTAGAACCAATACACAATATTGGTTCTAAGACAGAAGGTAGGGTTTAAAAAAATAATAATTTACCACAATTAAAGTTTGGATCTTGGGCTCAGAATTATGGCCCAGAAATTTCTGTCTTACTTATAGAACCTGGGGTAGAAAATTCTATCTGCAAGAGGATTATTATTTATGTGTTGTTCATAAAAGCTGTACTAATCTGTATTGGAATCTGCTTTGTAAAAGATTTTAGCAGGGATATCTAAAGGATCTCTACAAACCACTGGAACCAAAGAAACCAAACTACCTACCCCTGATTGTCAAAGGATGATTTTTAATTCAGATAAATACATGAGACATCTGAGATCTAAGATGTTGGCACTGGGGATAAGCTACTAAAATTTAAAGAAGCTTGATGCTAGTTAATGTTGTTAGTTGCTACCATATTACCTTTGCCTTCTGTATTATTGTACTAATTTCTACAAGGAATTCAAGATAAGGATAGTGACACTTTAGGCCAAAATCCATTTCAGCTGGCCTGATATTTTGCCTTGACAACACACAGTTTTCCTAACCTAAACAACGTTTAGAGGGGTCCTGAGATTCACTAATTTTTCTGTTCATCAAGAAGGGTGAGGCAAATCTAATCCATATTGTAAAAGTTCTATGCAGGCTCTCCTTGGATCCATACCATCTCATGGGCATCCACTACAAGTTAGAAAAATGTCAAAGGACCAGAAGCCTGAAAACTCTGGATCCCCATGGGGCTCCTGTTTATTTTCCATTCTGGACCTCTCTTAATTCATTTATTGGTAATATCCCTCCTCCTCAATTTTTTTAAGAGGGGGAAACTTTTTCTCTCAAAATAAAAGAGGTGGAAATGTAGTGGAACCCAGAAATATAAAGAGGGGGAAATGGAGCAGGACACAGAAAACCAAGAAGTTTCAGGGGACAAATGAAGGATTTCCCATAATTGATCTGGAAAGAGAAAACAATCCCTGATGACCACCGATAAAATGGATAAAGATGGCATACATGTTCCACTTCCTGAGATCTCCTGTTAAACAACTTCTTCAACCACAGGCCTTCCCCCTAGTCATCTGCCTTGGTCAGTCACAATGTCAACTTCAGGCCCTCTCTCCCCAAAGTTACCTATCCTTAAAGGCATGAATCAACCTCAAGCCCTTCCCAAAGTCACCGAAGTCATCACTTCTAGCCCCACCAAGTCACCTGTAAGTCACATGTCTCCCTCCCCTTGTTTGTCAGCTCTCCTGTGAAACCAATAAAAACCCATTTTTTGTCACTTTAAGCAGGCAGACCCCCTGGGGAGCTGCCCCTCGGCCATCCATCTTCCTAATAAACCTTTTTAACTTTATTGGGGTGCCTTTGTAATTATTTAGGTGGGAAATCCTTGTGAATCAGGACAGCGCTCCCCATCACAAATTTTTTTTCAGTTACATGTAGAAACAGTTTTTGACAATTGTTTTTTAACATTTCAGAATTCAGATTCTCTCTCCCTCTACACCTTCCCCTCACTAGATGGTGAATAGTCTGATATAGGTTTTACCCCATATTTTGATGTAGTATATAGTTCCTTATTGCTCATGCATGATATGTTGGGATCTACTCAGAGAAATAGGGTATTTTTATCTGGACCCCATCAAAGTCAATATAGCTGACAGGGTCATATATTGACTCATTAGACCTGAAAGGTTCAGGTCAGGTGATGGATGACTTATCCAAGATAAAAATCTGGACTCCTCTCTGTGACTCCTTTTATTATCAATACCTTTTCTTATTGGAAAGCATTATAATACAATTTTCTAGGATAGCTTTAAGTTTTTAGTAAACCAGCACTTAATGAGTTAACAGCCTTTTTTCACTCAGCAGAGGACAGCTGCAGCTGTAGGTATATCTCTCTTACTGCTCCAGACGTCCCAAGGTCATGGAGTGGCAGGCTCAGGCAAAATTCCACTTTAGATAAAGTAAGGCTCATTTTTAACCTTGGGACTTTTTCTCATCCGGGCATAATCTTCAGAGAAAATTCTTTGTAAAGCCATATACTAATCATGATGTAATTCTGTAACCTTGGTGTGTCTGGGCAGCCGCAGTATGCGCTTTGTAAGAAAGTGCTATTTGAAAAAAATGTATAAAATAGAGAAAGCTCAGAGGCTTTTTGGAGTGGCTATGAGTTTATTGACAATTTCCAGTATCTGCCTCATTCTTACCTAAACTGTGCACCTCTCAGACCCCTGGAGCTGTTGGATAGCTTTCAACAATGATAGAAGATACATATCACACATACAATAGAAATCTAGTGAAGGAAATATAATACTTTGTAATATGTATTTGTAATATGTAAATGTAGAGCTTTGATCTGCCTCAGACTCCAACATTTCCTTCTTTGGCTGTGGAGCGAATTTTCATCATGAGTCCCTTGTGGTTATCTTGGAGACTTGCTTTTGTGATTATCGTATACTATTTCTGTTACTGTATACATTGTTCTTCTGGTTCTGTTCACTTCACTTTGCATCAGATCATGTAAGTCCTTCCATGCCCTCTAATTTCAACAAAATAACTAATGAGTTCTCACCCTTATGTTGGATCTGGATCTATAAAATCTGTTTTACACGAATATAGTAAATAAATTAAAACATAAAGTATTTAAATAATATTTAAGAAATGTCATGATAATTGTTAAGAATAATATTTTTCTTAAATTATTTATTAAATTAGTTAATTCAGAACATTTTTCCATGGTTACATGATTCATGTTCTTTCCCTCCCTTCTTCCATCCCCCTCCTGGAGCCGACAAGCAATTCCACTGGGTTTTACAGGTATCATTGATCAAAACCTATTTCCATATTATCAATATTTGCAATAGAGTGATCATTTAAAGTCAACATCCCCAATCATATCCCCATGGAACCATGTGATCAATCATATGTTTTTCTTCTGTGTTTCTATTCCCACAGTTCTTTCTCATAATTGTTATTAGTAATATGATAACATGATTAAGTGGCAGCTTGGTGACACTAGCCTTGGGGTCAGAAAGACCTGAGTTCAAAAGTCCTCAAAGACTGCCTGCTCCAGGCAATTCACAGCCATTCTGCTTTAGTTCTATTATCTGTAAAGTGGGGATAGGAATAGCACCTACTTCCTAGAGTTGTTGTGAGGATAAGTGGGAAAATATGTAAAGCTCCTGGCACATAGCAGACACTTAAAATATAAAATTTAATAGATACATTATTATATGATAATATAAACATTCAGTAGTTACTCGCTAATAATTATCATATGCCAATATAATAGAAATACACCAATTATCATATATTAGTATTGTTAAACTGGAAAAAACTACAGAACTACTTAAGTAGTCAGAAAAAACAAGTCTTTAATCAGGAGAGGAATAAGTTCAATATTTGGCCATGTCCACAGCCTGGTGCCAAAACCTTTACAGGGTCTATACCCCAGGACTCTGGGGACAGTATCCCTGGGAGAGGGATAAGTCCAATATTTGGTCATATACAGAGCCCATGCCAAACCTTTACAGGGTCTATACCTCAGGAGGGTACTCTGGAGGGAGAGGGATAAGTCCAATAGAAGGCTGAATCCAGAGCCCAAAGCCAAAACCTTTATAGGGTTTATACCCTGCTTCTCTGGGAACAGTATCCCTGGGAGAAATCACATCATGAGATGATAGCTTCTAGGAACCATGGAACCTGGGGAACTTATATACATCCTGGGGAACTGAATACAGGAGAGCATGGTTGATTAGATTTACAATGACTACAAAGAAATGAGGATTATTAGGGAGAGGTTGATGCTTTACAATGGACACATGCTGGAAGCCTGCCAGTAACTCCAGGGGTCTGGAAAGGTACACAGTTTAGGTGAGAAAGAATGAAGCAGAAACTGGGAACTGTCAGTCTAACTCATTAGCTCATGACTACTCCAACAGCTCCAAGCTTGTATTTTATTTTATACATTTTTCCAAGAACAGTTCATTCTACAAAGTACATTTGAAATCAAAAGCTGTACAGAGACACTCAAGGTTATAAGAATTGCATCACAGTTGGCATATAGCATACACATTTTTTCTCATGTAGATTATACCTGGATGAGCCAGTGTTCAAGGTTAAAGAATGTGTATTACTTTAAGTTCTATTTTAGTAAAAGCTTCCATACTTCAAAAGGTATGTTAAAGAATGAGCCTTTAAGATTGTGGGGTACAGTTCAGTGTGGGAAGGTACTAAAGTGAGAATGGAATTTGCTTGGACCTGCCATGCAGTGTCCTTGTGACTTCTGAAGCAGAGAAAAAGATACAAGCAGCTTCTGCTATTTTCTGTTATTCTCAGCTGAGGGAAAAGGGCCGTTAACTCAATAAATGCTGGTATACCATAGGGTACTTAGGGGTTTTCTATGGGATTTGAGGCTATCCTAAAAAACTAGATTATAATGCTTTCAATAATAAAGAGTTGATTAGAAGAGAGTCACCGAGAGAGGTCAGATTTTTGGATAAGCCATCCATCCTAGCCTGATCTTTCAGGCCACCAGAATCAGTACAGGGCTTTGCTAGCTGTATTGACCTTGATGGGATCCAGATAAAAGACCCTATTAAAGACCCTATTTCTCTGAGTGGCTCCCGGCAGACACAAAAGGGAAAGATCCAGTCCAAGGACTGGGCTACCTGACAAAGGGCTTTGACACAGTGGGAGAATATACTGGGACTAAAGGGTACTTAACACCTGATTGAGTCTGCTAGCTGCACCTAAAGTACTTTAAGGTCTATGTTAGTTGAAACTTGTGAAGCTGGGATTTCCCTCCAGGAGAAATTCTCATATAACAAGGTCAAACTTGATGTCTTCAGCTTTCAAGCTAACTAAACTTGGGGGTTTCTAGATTTCAAGTTGACTATATAATTGTATATTATAATTGACAACCTTGTTTTATGAATCCCCAAATTTACCTTTGCCTTCAGGGAAACTCCCAGGCTGCCTTTGTTCCAGACTAATCAACAGAGCATCCTGCAACCACTGAGCCCTCTGGATCTTAGTGGTAGATAGTGTCAAATTTAAGTATCTTTTTTTCTTTATTTTTTCTAAATCTTAAAATATTTTGCCATGTTTTTTTGTGTGGATAGAATTAATTTGGAAATAACAGAGAACTATTAAAGTAGTAAAAAAAACCCAAATCTTTAATCAGGAGAGGGATAGATCCAATATTCAACTATGTCCAGATCCCCGCGCCAAAAACTTTTACAGGGTCTATACCCCGGACTCTGGGGACAGTATCCCTGGGAGGATCACTTAGCGATATGATAGCTCCAAAGCACCATAGAATTTGAGGAATTTATATACCTTTTGGGGAACTGAGGGACAGGGAAATATGATTGATTGACATCACCATGGCTATAAGGAAATGGGAGTGTTCAAACTGTACAGACAGCCTTGAGAAAGAAACCATAGCAGAGGATAAGGTGTCTGGGAGAGGACTACTTACAATGGACACTAAAAGGATGGTTCCTGCCTGGGGGTTGATCTTCTTGGGAAGGATCTCTGATACAATGGGGATTACTACTAAGACAAAAAAGGATATTTAGTATATGTTTAGGCCTGCCAGCTCCATCTACACTAGTATAACCTTTTACTTTAAGGTCTATTGTTCAGTCTCAGATAGCAAGTCTGAAACTTCCCTCTCTCTGTCTCCGGTTTACGAGCTAACCCTAAAACTTGGGGTTCTCTTAGATTCCTCATTGGCAGTAACATGATTCATTTTCTCTCCCTTCCCCCCTCCCCCACTCCTGGAGCTGACAAACAATTCCACTGGGTTATACATGTGTTATCACCTCGCTGTCATTTTAGTAATAACAGGGTACATGCCTTCCCCCTTTTCCAAAATCCATGTAAGCCTCCTGCATTCTTGTAGTTTTGCGGATCTCAGGCCTGAGGCCAATTAATCTTTCTACCTCGATTAAAGACCGTTATTATAACCGCTTTGATAGTTCTGTGGTTTTCCAGGTCGATATAATATAAACATATTAGTTAACCATGTTATAATATAGCCATAACTTCCCGGTGCCTGGTGGCCGAAGTCCTTCCCTAAAGGGAAGAGGCGAGTCTCTAGCGGCTCCTCCCGCCCGACTCCACCAATGAACCCCAGGGAACTAGGAGCGAAATGAAATTGGGGGGGGGGGGGGAGGAGGCGGGGCTTGAGATAAATTTCGTTTTCTTCTCTTGGGGCTGCCTCCAGTTTCGATTTGGGGCTGGCCCCGCCTTTCTCCAGCTGGTGCAGGGCGCGCCCCCATTTCTGAGGCGAGGCTAGTCCCGGCGCGCGCGTCTTCTGCCGCGGAGAATTCCGCCGGGGCCAGGGCGAGAGGAGGCTAGACGACCATGGCCCAGAGAGCTCTAGGCCGCTTGGTCACCCACGAGTTGTGCGCTGCCGGGGGTAGCCTGGACCTGGGGGAGCTGGTGCGGAGGCTCCGGGCCGGCATTAGCGAGGAAGTCCTGGAAAAGACGCTGCGCAAACTGTATGAGAAGCGCTTCGTGTTGCGGACGCGCTCTGAGGACTGCGAAGAGGGAGTCCGCGGCGCAGGTGGAGGGGGCGGGGGCGGGGGCGGCGGCGGCCCTGAGCGCGGTCCGGTTGTGGTGGTGGTGGCCGCCAGCGACGTGAGGTTGTGCCAGGCGTACTCGAGCGTCTGCGACGGGAGCTGCGGGCAGCTGCATCTCTGCAAGTTTTTCCTCTACGGAACTTGCAAATTCAGCAACTCCAGGTGAGCGTCCGGCCTGCGGCTCTGTGTTGGGGGGGATGGGATGGGGTGGCTCCCCGCGGGCCCGGCGCTCACCTGCCCGCGACCCCTTCCCTCCCGGGTCAACCCCAGCCCCTCAGCACCCGCCCAGGGAATCGCTATCACTATCCGGCCAGAGCTCCCAGAGCTCCGTAACGTTTATCTAGCGCTTTTGCCGTGCGTTCCTTCGAGCCTCCCTGCTACCTCGGGAGGGAAGTGCTCTTGTTATGTCTCCATTTTACGGAGAGGCAAACCCAGGTTAAGGGATGACTCGGGGAATTGCTTTAGAGGCTTTAGGTCCTTGGATTCTCGGAAGCACCCAGTGAGGCAAGCGCTGTCATTATCCCCGTTTTATAGACGAGAAAATAAAGGGCAAGAGGCGAAGGGACCTTTCCAGAGTCGACTCAGTTGAGTCAGAATTCGAACTCGTCTTCCGGACTTCTGTGGTTTCCTTATTCAAGTCAACTTCTAGTTGCTTCCGGACTTGGACGGTACCCTGCAAAAGAAGGAGGCAAAAGACCAGCGTGTATGTTAGCGCGTACTCCGAAAAAGAATTAGCCCCCAGTCCTCAACAAAACATTTCGGGGTGACTCGGGGAGGGGGAGGGGACGAAAAGGAAGGCGGAGGAACGACCTCCAGAGGTTGCGGCCACCCCTTTCCCAGCCCTTTTCTTCTCGCCCTTCACACTTCAGAATTTATCTAATTCTGACCCGCCTTTCTCAACTGTAAACAGTGCCATTTTGCACGTGATCTTCCTGCTGGTCCCGGATTTGTAAAATCAAGACACTAATTGCCCC
The DNA here is from genome assembly GCF_016433145.1 of Gracilinanus agilis. Taxonomy (NCBI): domain Eukaryota; kingdom Metazoa; phylum Chordata; class Mammalia; order Didelphimorphia; family Didelphidae; genus Gracilinanus; species Gracilinanus agilis. The sequence goes on from NC_058134.1 coordinate 109,929,493, forward strand.
CACCTCGATGTTTCATGGGAGGATTAAAGGAGGTCGTGAAGGAACTTTGGCACCCCGAAGCCCCAAAACGTGAGAGATCTTATCGTTAAACCTCACAAAATGGGTCCTGGCTGAAGAGCCCTTCGTCATACAGATGGGGAAAGAGAATTGCAATACGCCTTTGGGTCCATTTTCTGTAATAGAAGTATTCTAGAAACGTAGGGGAAAATTCGATAAGTTCCTAGGAAAAAACATTTTAAGAAGTCATTTTCTTGTAAGTGTAGTGGACAAAGTCTGGACAACCCGAGTTCAAAGAGTTCAAATCCTGTCGTATTGTTTACTCCCATAGTGACTTTGGTCACATCACTCCTTTGTTAAATGAAGGGGGTGAATTTGGTGGCCTCTGGCGCCCCTTGCAGCTCTTCTTGGTTGAACTCAGGTTCTTTTTTGTAAAGTAAGGATTCCCACTCCCCATTTTCTCCTAAGTAAATCCAGCTTTTGGGTAATGCTCTTGCTGAAAGCAGGACCCACCCGGATGTAGGTGGAAGCCAGCCGCCTGGTGAAGAGATGGGATTGTGGTTGGCCAGGAAGGATGGGAGAAAGAAGGGAAGAGATTTAGGAGAGCCTCTCCCCCCCCCCCCCCCCCCCCCCCCCCCCCCC
>NC_058134.1:109935074-110017310 GCF_016433145.1 Gracilinanus agilis
TACCCCCCTCCCTCCTTCCCTACCCCCCTCCCTCCTTCCCTCCCTTTTCTCCCTCCCTCTCCCTCTCCTTGTAAAAATGCTTTTTTAGGCAAAAGAGGGGAGACATATGGGTGTTTTGTTTATTTTTAAATATTCATTTAAATTAAAAATTTTCAAGGTTATTTTTATTTCTTTATATAAGGGGTAAAAATTACATACAATAACAAACTTCCATTAAAACTACATGGTCAAACCTATCTCCCATCCTCCCTTCCTTCCTTCCTCCCCTTCTCTCCTGGTGCAGGCCTTCAACTGGATCTGGGATATATATATATATCATGCAAAACATATTTCCATATTTTTCTTTTTTTTGTGAGTAATCTTATAAAACCAAAACCCCAAAACATAAAACCCCAATAAATAATTGAAAGATCATGTGCATTCCAATTCCAACAGTTCTTTCTCTGGAGGGGAATAGCATTCATTGTCATAAGTCCTTCAGAATTGTTCAGTATCATTGTATTGCTACTAATAGCAAAGATCATGACAGTTGGTCATTTCACAATATTGCTGTTACAGTGTACAATGTTCTCCTGGTTCTGCTTATTTCACTCTGCATCAGTTCATGGAGGTCTTTCCAGCTTTTTCTGAAATCCCCCTGTTCATCATTCCTTACAGCACAATAGTACTTCATCACCATCTCATCTACCACAATTTGTTTAGCCCCTTCCCTATTGATGAACATAATTTCCAATTCTTTGCCCCCACAACAAGAGTAGCTATAAATATTTCTGAACAAGTAGGTCTTTCCCCCTTTTTTTCCATTTCTCTGGGATTCAGACTCGGTGGTTTTACTGGTATGTATGCACGGTTTTGTAGCTCTTTGGGCATAATTCTAAATTGCCCTAAATTTAAATAAATTCTAAATGGTTGGATCAGTTCACAACTCTACCAGCAATGCATTAGTGTCCCTATATTGTCTCATCCCCTCCAATATTTATCATTTTCCTTTACTGACATATTGGCCAGTCTGATAGGTATAAGGTGGTACCTCAGCATTGCTTTAATTTGCATTTCTCTAATTAAGAGGGACTTAGAACATTTATTTCATGTGATAAATTGATAGTTTTGATTTCTTCATTTGAATACTGCCAATTCATATCCTTTGACCACTCATTTATCAATTGGGGAATGACTTGGATTCCTATAAATTTGATTAGTTCATTATATATTTGAGAAATGAAACCTTTATCAGAAAAATTTGTTATAAATTTTTTCCCCCAGTTTCACTTCTAATCTTGATTGCATTGGTTTTGTTGGTATAAAATCTTTAATATATTTAAAATGATTCATTATACATCTTGCATTCTCTGACAGGTAAACTATTTTATGCTCCCCTAATTTGTTTATAATATCACTTTTAATGTCTAAATCATATACCCATTTTAACCTTATTTGGTATAGGGTGTGAGATATTGATCTGTGCCTAATTTTTGCTGAAATGTTTTCCAGTTTTCCCAGTAATTTTTGACAAATATTGAGTTCTTATCTCAAAAGCTTGGATCTTTTCAAACACTAGATTCCTGAGGTCATTTCCCCCTAGTCCATTCCATTGATCCACCCTTCTGTCTCTTAGCCAGTACCATATTGTTTTGATGATCACTGCTTTATAATAGGAATTTGATCCAGGACAATTCTGAGGGACTTGAGAAAAAGAATGCTATTCACATCCAGAGAAAGAACTGTGGATGTAGAAACACACACATACAAAAAACAACTGCTTGATCACATGGGGATATGATGGGGATATGATTGGGGATATAGATTCTAAATAATCACCCTAATGCAAACATTAATAATATGGAAATAGGACTTGATCAATGACACATGTAAAACCCAGTGCAATTGTTCATTGGCTGTGGGAGTGGTGGGATGGAGAGGTGGGAGGAGGGAAGGGAAAGAGCATGAATCATGTAACCATGGAAAAATACTCTTAATTAAATAAAATTTTTCAAATTAAAAAAATATAGTAGGAATTTGAGATCTGGGACTGCTGGGCCTCCATTCTTCACATTTTTTTTTTCATAAGTTCCCTGATACTCTTGATCTTTTGTTCTTCCAGGTGAATTTTGTTTATTTTTTCTAGTTCTATAAAATTTTGGTAGTTTTATATGTCACTGAATAAGCAAATTAATTTAGGTAGGATTGTCATTTTTATGTTAGTTTGACCTACACGTGAATGATTAATGTTTTTCTAATTGTTTAGATCTAACTTTATTTATATGAAAAGTGTTTTGTAATTGTGTTCATATAATTCCTGGAATTTCTCCAAATACCTATTAAATCTTAACTTTTGTAAAATTTCATTTATTTCCTTTACTTCTTGTTTATTTTTTGGGTAGATTTATCTCATTCTGATTGGGGAAGGTTGAGGTCCCCTACTAGTACAGTTTTACTGTCTATTTCATCCTTAAGCTCCTTTAGTTTCTCCTTTAAAAATCTAGAGGCTTTACGTTTGGTTGTATGTATGTTATGTACTGATTTTACTTCATTGTTTATATTACCTTTTATTGAGATATAATTACCTTCTTCATCTCTTTTAATAAGTTCTATTTTTGCCTTAGTTTTGTCTGAGATCATGATTGCTACTCCTGCTTTTATGTCAGTTGAAGCCTCACAGATTCCATCCACTCCATCCCTTTACCTTTATTCTGTGTGTGTCTCTCTCTGCCTCAAAGGTGTTTCTTATAAACAATATATCAGATTTTGGTTTTTTAATCTACTCTTATCCCCTTCTGTTTTATGAGCGAGTTTATTCCATTTACATTCACCATTATGATTACCATCTATGTATTCTCCTCCATCTTGTTTTCCTCTTTTAATCCTGTACTTTGTCCTTTTACTCTTTCCCTCTACACAGGTGTTTTGCTTTTAATGACCCTTCCCCGCCTTCCTCTTCCCTTATATTACTCCCCTTCTTACTTCCACCCTTATATTTCCTTTCTACTTCTGTATTGGGCCTTTTAATCACCTCCCCTAACTTCCCCCTCCCTTATATTACTCCTCTCCTTGCCACCTCATTTTTTATTCTCCTTCTACTTCTCCATATAGGGTAAGATAGGATTCTATACCCCAATGAAGCTGGCTTTTCTTCCCTCTCTGAGCCAATTCCAGTGAGAGTAAAGTTTTAAGTATTACCTGTCACCATCTTCTTCCTCCTCTCCATTATAAGTTTCCCTCACTCCACAACTCATTATGTGATATAATTTACCCTATTTTACCTCTCTCCCCATTTCTCTCAGCGTAATCCTCTTTTTCACTCATATTTGGCCCATTTTACTTTTCATGCCATTTTTCTTCATTGGATTTTTTTAACCTTTTTTCAGTAGGTCAGCTTTACTTTTCATGGTATTTTCTTGAAATTTTTTTTAACCTTTTTTCAGTAGGTCAATTCCGTTTTTTTAATACACTTTTTTCTTCATTGGATTTTTGTACCTTTTTCCCTACTTGACCAATTTTGCTTTTTAAGCTGTGATTTTCTTTTTGAATTACTTTTATTTCTTTTCCCCCCATTTTTCTTTCTCCTCTTATTTAATTTTTGAATTCCTTTTTGAGTTCTTCTAGTGCCTGAGACCAATTTCCATTTTTCTTTGACGTTTTGCATGTGGTTGCTTGGATCTCACCATCCTCTACTGAATCAGTGCCTTTCCTTAAAAATTTCTATCGTTGGTATTTCTTCTGCTGTTTGCTCATTTTCCCAGCTTTTTTTGCCTGAGGACTGGGAGTTCTGAAAGCTGCTGATTCTGTCTCCTCTGCTTATGGCTTGCAAGACTTAAAAGCACAGTGAGCTATTTTGTTCTGGGGCTAGGGGCTTAACTGCCTTTGTACCATGATATGAGAAAGAAGTCTAAGAGGAAGAAAGAATAATTTAAGAAAACCATGGTTTCTTGTATTTCAAAAAACTCATTAAGGATGACTAGAAGTTGGCTGTGTTGGTCATTTTTGTAACTCCAGAATTTAATCATTCTTAGGGCTATATTGTCTAATAGTAGTCACATTTGCTACCAGTATCCCTCTTTATCTATACTGTATACGATGGTTCTACTGTGATAAGCCTCGTGGCTTTCCATTTGTCTTTGCTTTGCTTCCCTTGATGGAATGACTGGGGCTACAAGATGGTTTCAGGGAGAAAGTGATATTTACTTTACTTTTTTTTTTTTTTAAATTTTAAACCCTTAACTTCTGTGTTTTGACTTATAGGTGGAAGAGTGGTAAGGGTAGGCAATGGGGGTCAAGTGACTTGCCCAGGGTCACACAGCTGGGAAGTGTCTGAGGCCGGATTTGAACCTAGGACCTCCCGTCTCTAGGCTTGGCTCTCAATCCACTGAGCTACCCAGCTGCCCCGAGAAAGTGATATTTAAATAAGACTTTGAAGGATAGGTAGGATTTCAATAGAAGGCATGGAGGAGTAAGGTCTTCTGTATATGGGATGTGGTTGTGAGCTAAGATAGGAACACAGAATGGCTGAACAAGTCATGGTATGGTTGTGATGGAATACTATTGTGCTATAAGAAATGATGAGTGTTGCAAATTATTATTAATATATAATTGGAAAAATAAAAATAAGATATTTAAAAAAAGATAATGCACACAAGTTGTATATGAGGGTCTGATGGTATCCTAGTTTGGGTGGATCCTAGAAGACTGTTCTAGATTTTTTTAACTTGGAAAAACTCAGAACCAGTTGTTAAAAAGTCTTTAATCAGGACAAGGGAAACTCAGTTCTTATGGCCACTATATAGAGTTATGCACACACAAACCAGTACCACCACATCAAGCTAGACTCTGAGACTTTGGGAACAATCTCTCTGTAAAATGCACCAGGAATGGGAAGGTCCATCCTGTGTTATTTAAAATCACTTGGGATACCTGGAACTACATTTCCCGTGATCTCTAATGTGTTTCCTGTTTTGGATGACGTATTCAAGGTGAGGGACTGTTTGAAATTAGGGGGAAGTGACTTGGAACTTCCTCTTTAGTTACCTGAGCTCCAGGAGAGAGGAAGGTAAATGGCTGAGGTGAGGTTGGAATAGGTTTTTCTTACAGGCGCGTGATCAGTTTATCTCTTTCAGCATGGCTTTTATTAAAATACTATTCTTCCTTTTGATCTCGGCCCTTATCATTTTTAATTATAACAATCCAAATGGGAATAGGAATGTCCATCTGTGGGAACTTCCCTTATGGGAATTTTCCATGGAACAAAAAAATTTAGGGGTCTTCTGTACTCTTTAGGGAATATAACCAGAGAAACAATTGACTATTTACTTAGGGGTTTGGAAAAGAGGTTGTAGCCTGAGGCTAGGGAATCTGGAGTGGCCTAGATACAATAAGAGAAACCAAGAAACCAAAAATGGTACTTAAGACTTGAGTATCTCTGTCACTCCTATTCAGGGTGCTTAATGGGTGCTGGATGGTTTTATTGTTCAGTCTGGGACCAGGGTCAACTTGGGAATTCCTTCAAGGCAAGTTCGTAGGAGACTTAAGGTGTATTTGAGGGTCCAATAAAATAGCTTGTCTGATATGAAGGGCCTTAAAGGCCTGACTAAGAAGTTTGGGCTTATTTAGTAGAGATATTAGGGAGACCTAAAAGGGTTATCAATAGCAGAGTTAATTATAGGGCCCACAGGGATCCATTTCTTTCTTTTTTTTTTTAACATCTTTATTTTTATGCATTGGTGGATAGTATTTACTAATTTATTTATTTTTAGGTTTTTTTTCCCATGGTTACATGATTCTTATTGTCTGCCTCCCCTCTTCCATCCCTTTTCCATCCCTCCTCCTGGAGTAGACAAGCAGTTCAGGGATCCATTTCTATTTGAGCTGAATTCCACTGGTGCTTAGTGTTGGGGTAAGCTTTGAGGGAAGAGATGTGGAGAGGGGTGAGGGCATTTGGAGAAGGCGAGTCACATGTAGTTCGAATCTGTATTGCAAAAATTGGACAAGGCCATCAGGGACAATCTTTGGAAGGTAGACAAAGGTAGCAAAGTATCACCAGGAAGGCAAATACTGAAGAGGTAGAATTTAAACCAAAATCAGAGACATTGTTTCTGAGTTGGAATGTCATTAGACCTGGCAGATGTGTTCTTATAGCATTTGTTCCTAATTGCAGGGCACCCTATTTACTGAATTCCTGGAGGCCAATTAGTTTAAAATGACAGTGTCGTTTTCCTATGAGTAACTATGAAAGAATAAACAAGGCACTTTCTCATTAAGGACTGACAAGCCCTATCTCTGTGATCCTGGGCAATCACTTAACCACCACTGCCTATCTCTTAATGTTCTTCTGCCTTGGAACTGAGATGGGCACAGGGTCTCCTGCACACCCCAAATTCCTAGAGAAATACCAGGTTAAAGATTCTATGAGGAATTTCACCCCTGAAGTGCTGCCTGAAGAAAGCTGGCCCTAGTGCTTGCAAAGAGATGGCTGAATAAACAAAGGATCCCCTGCCTCTAGTTTTAGATGCATTTATACCAGTTTTATGATAAGATCTTATCACAGAGGGATACCTCCTATTTGCATCTCAAACATCACTAGGTTCCTCAAGAGAGGTGGCTCACCCACCTTTTTAATCAGGATGTCATAAAAGATATATACCTGTGCTTATGCCCCCAATCTCAAAGGCACTTCACTATTTAGCCTATTTCCTCCCTCATTAATCCCCCTTGTTTGTCCCCCTCCCCACCTTTCTTTTTCAAGTCATTCAAACCCTATTCCTTTAGAATATAAAAATCCTGAACTCTTCTCTTTGGGGAGGCAGTTTGGTCCTGCTTCCACCTCCTGGCCATTCAACCTAAATAAATTTCTCTTATCTTTAAAGATATCCATTGGAGCTTCTCATCCTTCTCCTTCCTTTTTTCCCTTCCCCTTCCCTTTCCTGATTCATGTTTTCTCCCTCCCTTCTTATCCCCCCCCCCCTCCGCTTCCAGAGTTGGGAGCTCCTCACTCTCGAAAGAGCACCCTCTTGGGTCCAGGAGTTAATCTCTATCTCTGCCATAAGAGAACCACATACATAGTATTGATTTTAAGATGGAAAGTGAGGGTGTTTGTTTTTTTTAAAGAACTAATGGATGGCCAAAGGATCCTGCATTTAGAGCTGGAAAGAATTTAGAGATCATTCAGTTAAACCCTCTCATTTTACAGATTAGGGTATTGAGACTAGAGGGAAAAAAAGTGATCTTTGCATGGTAACAGGTAGTAATGGACCCAAGTACACTGGCTTGAAATCCAGCCCTCCATCTTCTTTACCTTGATGTTTCTTAAGCTTACTTTATTTTTTAAAAACCCATGCCTTCTTAGAATTGAAGTATTACTTCCAAGGGAGAAGAATAACAAGGGCTATACAATTGGGATTAAGTGACTTGCCCAGGGTCACACAGCTAGGAAATGACTTGAGGCCAGATTTGATCCCAGGACCTTGTGTCTTCAGGCCTTACTGTCCACTGAGCCACCTTGCTGTCTTTCAAGTTTATTTTTTAAAGAAATACTGCTTCTCTTGCCAAGACTAGTTGATTTTACTGTGTCTGTCAAATGAGGCTTAATATGTTCATGAAGGCGAGAAGTGCTACTTTTTTTTTCTTTCTGAAAACTGATTTTGCTTTCTCCTTCTCCTTCTCCCTCTCTCTCCTTCTTTCCAGGAAACCATGTAAGTATAGCCACACCATACATAATTTACACAACGTTACCATCCTGAGAAACCTTGAGATTGAGGACCTACAATTGGATGAACTCTGTCAGCTTTTGCTTCAGAATGATCCTGCGCTCTTGCCAGAGGTGAGTGGCAACTGTGGTACCTCTGTAAGTACCAGATAGGAGTCTATGGCTTGTTGTTGGTGTTTGTGGGGGATACTCCTTTCTTTTTTAACCTTCTGGAAAGGCACCCCAGGAGAGAGAGCTTTGCCCTATCTCATCCTTCTCAGCTTTCCTCAGTCTCCAGAGCCTTCTTTACGGGTGAGGGGTACAGACAGGAGAGGCTGGGGTGAGTCCTGGAGAGAGTGGGGGCACCAGGCACCTGCTGGAATGGCTGAAGACTTGGACTTATCTATTGCCCAGCTCTTGGAGAGTCTAGTGGGAGAGGAATTTAGATGAAGAGGAGTTTGAAGGGCTAGGGGAAGAAACCTCTTTCAGGTAGTTCTGTGTACCACTGGCCTCTGTGGCTTTACTCGTTTGTGGTGTTGTCTAGTGTCTGGTAAACAGCATCCTGTTCAGAAATGTCTATATGTATCTTCATTCTCTCTCTCCATTGCTTCCTTCTCATTTGTTTAAAAACATACTCACATCTCCCAGTTCCTTAAAAAAAAAATCCCTGACTCTGAATTCTAGCAAGTTACTTCCTCTGCCTATTTGCTACCCAAACATAGGAAGATTAATGAGTAGACACTTGCTCTCTTTTTTTCTGTATTGTTCCCTCATTCCTCAGCCCTTTAGCAGTCTGGTTTCTACATCTGCTGCTCCTGAGACCCCTCTGTCAGAGCTGATGAGGGGCCTAGAGTTGCCAAATGCCTTTTCTCGTTCCTCATTTTCCTTGGCAGCTCTGTGTATCCATGACACCCTTCTCCTTTGTGTTAATGCCCTTGGCTTTTGTTGTATCACATGTCCTGGCTTCCTTCTGCCTTTCTTGATTTCATTTTCTTCCCTGGTTCCTGCTCTTCCCATCATCCCTGAAAGGTAAGCATCCTCCAGGGTTCTGTCATCACTTTTATTTTCTCCTCTTGACCTCTCTACAGCTCTTGACACTGTTGCCTGCTAGCTCCTGGCTACTCTTTTTCCTTCCTTGGCTTCTGGGATATGGAACTTTCTTGGTTCTCCTCCCTTTTCTCAGAGGGTTTCTCATCCCTGACCCCTTCAGGTAAGGCATTCCTCCTCCAAGAGTCTTTGCTCAGCTCATTCCCTTCAAAATAGGAGATGTGTTTCTAGTTCTTTGTTATTACAAAAGGGAACAAGAGTTTTTTTTACTAATTAACTAGCAGCTTTTATTAAGTGCCCGACATAATGCCAGACATGGGGGTTAGAAAGACAAAAACAGACCTTTTAAGAGATAAATGATAATGAATCATTAAAGCAGCAGACCCATCGGGCTCAGACTTGTTGTCCTAATGACAAGCAAAGGTACAATGAGAGAGGTGAACTACTCCAAAGAGTCCAGGGGTTCTGTAAAGGCAAAAAATGAACAAACCAGGTTTAGTGTGAGTGAAGGATCAAGGAATAAGTACAGGAAACAGGTATTGTTAGAAAGAATTTTGAGGTTCAGGATCTTAAAGGCAAGATAATAAAGTCTAATGTGCAACCTTTCTAAAATAGTCTTTTTTTCTTTTTTAAAGCCTTGCCTTCTGTATGAGAAGCAATTCTAAGGATTGGTTCTAAGGCAGAAAAGTGTTAAGAGCTAGACAATTAGGGTTAAGTGACTTATCCAGGGTCATATAGCTAGGAAGTGTCTGAGGCCAGATTGAATCCAGGACCTCTTTTCTCTAGGCCTGGCTTTCTATCCACTGTATTACCTAGTTGCTCCTTAGGACATAGATTTTGAGTTGTTTTTCCAGGAACTGGGATGGATTTGTCCATGTTTCTGCTCAGTTCCTAAGGTGTGGAGGTAACACATTTGCAAGATGGCTAAGCAGGGTGAAGGGTATAGCCTCTGGCTGAGCCAATATAGAAATAAAACCTATGGCCTTTTCCTTATTAGCCCAATGTTGTGGCTGGCAGAGTTAGCCAGGAAGCCGACTGTAACGTACACGAGCTCCTTAATCAGTTGTGTTCTCTTTCCTTGCCCACAGATCTGTGCCTACTACAACAAAGGAGATGGCCAATACGGTGCTTGTACCTTTAAAAAGACTTGCGTCAAACTCCACCTCTGCCAGTACTACTTGCAGGGAAACTGCAGGTTTGGCAGCAGCTGCAAGCGGGCCCATGACTTCAGCCAAGAGTGTAGAGAAAAGTTGAGAAAGTATGGGATAGGCTCTGCTGCCATTAGCAAGCTGCTTTCCACTTACAGAAATGCTTTTGACATCAAAAGTGGGAACTCAGCACCTCAAAAAGGTAGAGAACACTTCATTGTTCTCTACGTACTTAGGGAATGTCTTACTGGCAAAAGCCAGATAAGTCCTTCCCTCCCTTCCTCCCTTCCTCCCTCCCTCCGTTCCTCCCTTACTTCCCTTCCCTTTCCTCCTTCCCTTCCTTCTTCCTCCCCTCCCCCCCATGCTCCCTTCCTTTCATTCCTCCCTTTCCTCATCTTCTACCTTCCTTCTGCCTTCAGGTCTCTGTCTCTGTCTCTCACTGTGTCTCTCTGTCTTTCTCTTCCTATATTTCTGTCTCTTTCCAAATTCCAAATTTAGAAGAAAAAGAAAAAATGAATAGAACTTGTAACAAATATGCCTACTTAAGCAAAGCAAATCAACCAGGTTCAAAATATACGTCTCTTGCTTGCATTAGGTATAATCTTCTGGTCTGCAAGCCAGAAACAATTAAAACAGCTGTAATATAGGATTTTAGCATTGCCGTATTGGCTTAGGGCAAACCTGTCAGTTGCCCTGGATGGAATGTTGAGGAGGGCATGAGACACTTGGCAGATACCAACTGCCAGTGGACCAAGAGTATAAAAAGCCCTGGAAACCCAGAGCTGGATTCTTCCCTGACCTGACTTTGTCCTGTCCACTCATCTACCCCTTCCCTGGGCCCAGGTGGTGGGTATAAAGGGTGGTGGGATTGAATAGGGCGGCGGGAGTGAGAACGTGGGAAATTAGGATTTAGGACCCAAACAACTAGAGCAACACGATATTATTATTTATCATCATCTACAAATTAGCTATTAGATCAACTCAATTTCCTAACCAGAGACCACTTCACTCTGGCCGAGGGCTGGCTGCCCTCTGTCTGCCTAGACCTTCCAAGGACCTTCTACCAGCTTTAGCCAGATAAACCTCAACAACAGATTTTAGCATTTCCTAACCCTCTTACCATTGCCTTGTTCCTTCCTCAGTTACCAATAAATCCCATAGCCTTAACCAGTGAATCCTGCGGTTATTTCCCTACCACCAAAGGCTAGGAGAACAGGCAACAGACTAGGGATTCCGAGCAGTTTAGGGCTGGAACAAGCTCCATAGATGAGGGGCAGGAAGTTCTACATCCACTTCTTGCCAGCTTGCCATTAGCCAATAAGAGCCTGTTTCCTCAGCAGGGAGGGGCCGGCTGCCTGATAGCTTAAAGGAGCCTGGTGGCTAGCAGTGAGGTTTCACTGGGCACTCAGTTCTCAGGGTCTGGATCCTTGTACTTCCATAAACAAGCTTCAGGCCCAACTGAGGTTGCTCACTCCATCCTAACAACCAACACTATCCTCCTGCTAGCCTGATACCAGCTCTAGGCCCCTGTTGACCTGCTCATCTTTACACAGTGCCTTTCTCCCTTCCTACATCTCTCACAGAGTAGAGCTATTTAGACCTTTTGTTGCAGCTCCTGGGGTCATCCTTTGCCATGAACAATTTGCTATTAGTTTTATTAGTTTGGCCTCTGGGCTTGTTCCAAACTGGATTTTATAATATCAAGTGAATGTCAGGAATTCCAGAAAATACATTTATTGCCTCAATTTTGCTTTCTATCTTTAGATAATTTTGGAATATTTTCTTTGCCCGAACTGACTTTCTTTCAGCTTTTGTTTAATTTCTCCATATAAATTCCTTTTAGTTGTAAGAAACCTAAGTATTTGTTATAGGTTTTTTTTTAGGTGTATCAGCTGGTAGGTTGGTTGAGGTCACATCCAAATTGTAATATCATTTTTTCTCCATTACCTTCTCATGGAGGGATGTATTGAACAGATCCTCTGGAAATTAGTAATAGGATCAGAGATTTGGAGATGGAAGAGACTGCGGAAACCATTTTTGTCCAACTTCCTCCCTTTAGATGAGGAAACTGAGGTCAAAAAACATGAAATGATTTGTTCAGGGGCCAGATTTGAATTCCAAATCCAGTGTTCTTTGACTATATCCTGAGCCACTCTGGATGAAGAATTATGTTCAAGTTTTCATAAGCTGATTAAGAGGTATTTTGGTGGAATTAATTTCTGTGGCTGGGTTTGGAGCCAGGAGGAATTTGGGTTCAGGTCCTCCTCCTGATCCTGAGTGACCACAGACCCATCATTTAGCTTTTCTGAGCTCAGGCAGCTCTCTGGAACTATATGTCATTGAGAGGCTATGAGCCACGAGAATGGAGGGAGTTCCCACAGCAACAACGAAATGGATTTCTAAAATACTGAATAAATTAGTTGGTATTGCTAATGAAGGTCTTAACCTTATTTTTCAAGGAAAAATAGGTGGCAGAAATAGTTCTGGATTGGAGAAATAATTTGTGAACTGATCTTGTTCCTTGAGGATTTCAGAAAAATATAACATGAACATTTGTTAAGCTCTGTGGTTAAATTTGGCTTTTCACACAAAGGCCCTCTTTTTGGTAGTCAGTAATAGCATGAGGGACTGGCCCTAATTTGCACAGCAGTGTTTCATACAGTGAGGAAGAGAGGACCTTCTAGGAGTCTGGAGATCCTCCCTTTGGCTTATCTTAGCCATGTGACCCTGGAGAGGACCCTTAATAAGATCCTGGGAGATACAGAAACAAATAAATAAAAGCCTGGTGTGGGCTAGCATTTCAGAGCTGGGAAGGGCCCTGAGAGATGATCAGGTCTCTTATCTAAAAATGAAGCTGCCAGGGGAGGGGACCCCGAGGTCCAAAGGCACTTTTCGACTTTAGGGAGGCTTTTTTGTGGACTCATCTGAACAAATACAAACTGAAGCTTAGGGCTTAATGACTTTCTTTTTTCTTTTTCTTTTTCTTTTCTTTTTTTTTTTTTTAACCCTTACCTTTTATCTTAGAATCAATACCGAATAGAAGAGTGGTAAGGTCTGGGCAATGGAGGTTAAGGGACTTGTCCTGGGTCACCCCGCCAGGAATTGTCTGAGGCCAGAACTGAACCCAGGACCTCTGGGCCTGGCTCTCTATCCACGTCGTGTTAAATTAACTTTGAACATATAATGATATCATCCTGATGGAGCAAGTGGCAATGTTTCTGAATATTCCCTGTGGTAAAAACCGCTCTCTTCTGGCTCCTTTAGATCTTGGAATGCTTTGACTTCCAGTTGAGGCCTACTCGTTTGTCATGTGTCTCTCCTTTGCAGAAAGAAGACAGAGTGGCAACTCTGTGCCCCCAAACACCAGCGAGGAGAGCGATCAGATTTGCTTGTACCACATTCGGGAGGCTTGCTCCTTTAAAGGTAAGGTGCTGGGAAGGACCTTCTTCCTCAGTTATCTCTTCCCAGGCTCTCCCCGTGTCTCAAGCCCATTGTGGTAGTAAGTAGAGCCCCAGAATGTGGGCACAGGGAGTGGCTCTCACCTTGATCCATCCAACCCCCTCATTAGTCAGAGAAACAAACTGGCCCAGGACCCAGGGGTTACAGAGCCAGGATTAGAACCGAGGCCTCCTGAGGTCTCTCAGAGCCCTGGCCTGTCTCTTATATGTGCCGGAGTTTAACAGGCCTTTGTAGGATGTCCCAGGATCATCATGACTGGTATTAAATGTGATTTCTGTGGGATAAAGCATTCCAAGCTCCAGACACCTCACTTAGGTGCTTTTGGGAGGAGGTGACTGCCATCTTCATGTCAGCCATACTTTGCGAAGGAGGAGTGGAAGTATTTTAAGATTCCCGTGATATGAATGGACTTTTGGGAAGCAGTGATGTTTTGTGTTCTGCAGAATTCTGTCACAAGATAGGAACTGGGATTAGCTAGGTGGCTCAGTGAATTGAGAGCCAGATCTGGAGACAAGGAGGCCTTGGGATCAAATCTGCCTCTTGACACCTTCCAGCTGGTGGATGACCCTGGGCGAATCACTATCCCCATTGCCTTATCCTTAATACTCTTCTGCCTTGGAACCAACTCAGTATTGATTCTAAGATGGAAGGTAAGGGGTTAAAAAAAAGGTAGTTTTTGGATGAAGAAATCAAAGTTCTATATAATTATATCAAAAAATGCTCATAGCTATCAGATTGGCTAAAATGATAAAAGGGAAAAATGACAGAGACAGAAATGGGGACCCATGTCCTATTGATGGAGTTGTGGACTGATTTGAGAGAGCAATCTGGAATTATGCCCTAAAAGTTATAAAATTGTGTATACCTTTTTACTTAGTAATACCACTCTTAGGGTTATTTCCTAAGATGATCAGGGAAAAAGGAAAAGAACCTCTGTGTTCAAAAATCTTTTTAGCAGCTCTCTTTGTGGTGAAAGAACTGGAAAGTGAAGGGATATCCATCAATTGGGAAATGACTAAATAAGTTGTGGCACATGATAATGATGGAATAATAGAAGAAATGATGAACAAGCTAATTTCTTTTAAAAAAAAAACCATGGAAAGACCCACATGAAATTATGAAGAATAACATGAGTAGAACCAAGAAAAAATTATATAAAGCAACAGAAATACTGTTTGAAGAATGACTTGTAGCCTGTCTACCTTCAGAGAAAGAACTGATAAATAGAAATAAACAAGACACAATTTATTTTTACTCGTATCTTTTTGTCAAATGATGTCTTCTTTAATGGGGAAGGGAAGGGGAGGGAATTAACTGGATATTTTAGTGTAACAAACATAGATTTTTTAAAAGAATATAGAAAATAAAGCTAGAATATCTTATTTAAAAAAAAACTTTTGGGGGAAGGTGTTAGTGAGCAGGATATGACAGGTATACCCACAAGTATATATAATACTATATGGAATATGATGCTGGAAAAAAAATGTCACCATAGAAGTTTCTGATGCAATGGCTCAGGAATCTGTCTTTGGCCCTAAGGTGGTTTTCCGTTTTAATCAGTAATTATGATTATGCTGTTTGGATGAGCTGATGACAAAGTTTGGAGAATAGCCAATATGTTGGATGACAGAGGCAAGAACCAAAATGATCTCAACCAGCTAAACCATTGGCCTGGATCTAATCAAATGAAATTTAATAAAATCTTACACATGTTCCAAAAAAAAAATCAGCTTTCCAAGTAAAAGAAAAGGAGAGATTTGACTCAATAATAGTTTGAAAATTCTTTTTTTTAAAGTGATCTGCAATTTAGTATGATGATAGCCAAAATAAATACCCCCAGTCCCCAAATTAACATGATCTTAGACTTTATTGGGAGTGGCAGAGTGTTGAGAACAAAAGAGATGATGGACCCATTGTCTGGTGCCTGACCAAGAGCTGGCAGGCTTAATTGATCTGAGGCTCTTGGTCCAGCCAGAGCTTGCCTTCTCTGGGTTACATCCTGGAGTTTTAGCCTTCTTTGGCAGGTGTTTGGTATCCGACTCTCAGGGATTTGTGAGCCAACCAATACTGCCCATTGGGGCCTTTTTAAAGGCCTTTCTTTCTGTTTGACTAACAACTTTTTTTTTTCCATTTAATTATTTGATTTATTTTTCCAATGGCATCCCCCCTTTTTTTTTTTACTTAATTCATTTAGAACATTTTTCCATGGTTAAAGGATTCATGTTCTTCCCCTCCTTATCTCCCCATAGCCAGTGAGTAATTCCACTGGGTTTTACATGTGTCATTGATCAAGACCTATTTCAATATTATTGATATTTGCATTAGGGTGATTGCTTAGAGCAGTGGTTCCTAAACTTTTTTGGCCTACCGCCCCCTTTCCAGAAAAAATATTACTTAGCCCCCTGGAAATTAATTTCTTTTCTATTTTTAAGGGAGACAAAACTGGAAGAGTTAATAGCAACAAAACAACAAAAACAATAGAGTTTTAAGGGGCACCTCCTTCTGCTCCACGTGGAGGGGAGCAGTAGCACTCTTGAGTTGTACGTGGATGAGCTCCACTTAGAAGATACAGTTTGGGGGTCATTGTTGTGGGTTGTCTGCCTGGTTATCAGTCCTGAAATTGCTATTCCTATAGTTATTGTTCCAATAGTTACTGTTTTTGAAATTAGTATTGTTTCTGTAGTTGTTATTTGTATTGTTATTCCTAATTGTCTGGAACAAATTCCTGCAATCCATCATTAAGTGGCCTTTCTTGTTACAGAAGTGGCAGGTCAGAGATTGATAATTAGACTCGCGGAGAGGGGCAAGTGGTATTGGTGTAGTATCATTATGCCCTCTTTCTTGCATTTCTAGTTTATTTCATAATGATTTCAATTCCTTTTGTATGGTATCCAATAGATCATTAGTTTGTACCTTTGTCTCTTTATGCCCCTTAGTGACATATACAGCTATTCTCCTTAATTCATCCAGATCCATTTCTGGCCATTTGGGACAATGCATCTTAAAGTAATCCTGGACCACTCTGCTAGAATTGTTTACAAATTGTCGCCTTATTTGTTGTATGCCTTACTCTGTTGATAAATCTAAGTCCAAATATTGAGTTCCCAATTCAATAAGCCTGTCCATAAACTGAGGGGGAGTTTTGTCATCATTTTGCATTAGGTGATCAAATTTGGTCTAGTTGTCTGGACGTTCTGCACATTCTTTCATCGCTTTAATATTGCAGCCCTAGCATTATTTAACTGCAAATATTCCTTAGAATCATTGTTATTCCAGTGAGGATCCTTGCGTGACCAGTGTACTGCATTTTGTCCTCAGTCCTTATTTACATGAGAGATGATTTTGTTTCTTTCTCTCTGTCAGGAAGATCTGGAGTAATTTTTCCACATCCTTATAGGAAGGATTGTATTGGAAAAAGATGTCTTCCATCCTTTTCATTACAGCTATGGGTTTGTCATCATAATTTAGAACATCTTTTTAAAATTCTTTGATATCTTGAGGAGTGAATGGAGTATGGTGTGTTAAATTTATCACATCCCCAGATTGGTCTAATGTAGGCACTTCCCTTAAGGGGAAAAGGCCATCACAGGAATCAGAATCATAGCATGGTTTTGGTTTCTTTTTAGTTGTTTTGGTGCTCACCATGGCAGAACAGGTCTTTTGAGGTATTTGCCTGCTTACTATGGCATGGATAGGAATTGACATGGTCTGGACTGGGATGGATTGTGGATTGGGAGAAGGGACAGGAGTTTCAGGAAAGGGAGGAAGGGAGAGAGGGTTGGCCAGGAGATGCACTAGATGAGAGAGGAGTTTCTTTACAATCTGACTCCTCCTCTATTTCAGGAGAAATAGGAGGAATAGGATTTTCCTCTCTGAGTAGTTTGGGAACAGCCTCGCAATATTTGGAATCATATTTTTGAATTGTATACTCCTGAAATTTTGAATCAGATATTTGAATTGGATCCTTCTTTTTCAGTGCATCATGCGGAGTATTTGAAATTGTCCAATTGGATTTGTACTGCTACTTGGATCTGGGCCTGCAGTTTCCTATTTGTAGCCTTCTGCATGTTATTGGCAATTAAAAAAAGAAAATTTCCCAGCAACATCAAAAGGAGAATGTATTCGGAAACCACACAGGTTTCCAATTTGGCAAAAGCCAAAAGGTTTTTCTGTGTAGAAGTGATCATATTTAGTGGCTTCTGTCGATTTATTTATTTATTTAGCTACCTTCAATTCTTTATTTTTTGTTTGGTATATTTATTTATTTAATTAGTCTCAGAGGCCCCCTCCCACCCAAATTATTTATTTGTTTGATTTTGCTATATATTCTGTATTATTGGTGCTGCCCTCTAGTGGCAGAAATGTAGCACTGCAGCTTAGCAGAAAAAAGGGAGGGGGGCACACTGAGTGCTCAGTGCTGGCCTCTAGTGGCCAAGGTGCAGTACCACAGGGAAAGGAGAATTAGGGGTGGGACTCTAGTGCTCGTGGAGGTGGGAAGGAAAGTTAAAGCCAAAATGGACAAAGAAGGTGTAATGGAAGCTGTCCCAGCTGAAAATCAAGGTAAGTGGAGTTGTATTTATTTGGAGTTTTTAGTGTTGCCTTTTAAAATAGGCAAAATCTCTCCAGAGGGAGAGATTGGAGCTAGATAGTTAAGGTAGGGGGCAGTAGGGAGTTTTGAGAATTAGGGTGGGGTTTTTCCGGACCCCTGCTGGGTGTTTTTGTGAGACCCCCTGCTGGGTTTTAACCAGGCAGGGATAAGGAGGGTTAGAGTTAAGGCTCCTGGGCTGGGGTGGGGGGAATTTAGATCTAGAATCTCTGCTGAGGCAGAGGAGCCTGGCAGGGGTTTAGTAGAGGAAGGGACCCCTGCTGAGCTGGGTTTTGGGTGGGAAAATTTTTACTTACCAGTTAGGCAGTAAAGGCAGGCAGGTAGGTAGGTTCAGGTCCGATCTAGTCGCCAAATAAATATGTGGGGGGGTGAAGGGAAGAAGATAAGAGGAAGGGATGGATGTGAGAAAGGACAGAGGAAGGTAGAGGAAGGGGAAGGAAGGTAGAGGTCCCTAGTCCTGGCAGGGGGAAATTGACCAGAGCCCTTCCGGGCTCAAATAAATGATCAGAGAGCAACTTAGGGTTATAGAATAGCTAGGTTTTATTTAGATTAGGAAAGGGAAAGGTTAGGCAGGGAAAGAGGGTCTCCTCTGCCTACCGGGTAGAGAGAGTCCAGGATCTGAGAGAGCCCAGAGAGTCTGTAGGATAGAAAGAGCCCAGGGTAGAGAGTATCAAAAAGCGCCAAAACTCTCTCCTTTATACTTTCTCTAACACCTCCCACAAAGGAAGTGGGAGGTGTTGGGGGAAGTTGTAGCAGGGAGTCCTGGGAGATGTAGTCTCCCAGGGCTTAGAATAATTATAAACTGCACAACTTCTTTCACTCTGTATCCATTCCTGGAGGTCATTCCAGTGCACATGGAATTCTTCCAGTTCATTATTCCTTTTAGCAAAGTAGTATTCCATCACCAACAGATACTACAATTTGTTCAGCCATTCCCCAATTGACAGGCATACCCTCGTTTTCCAGTTTTTTGCTACCACAAAGTGTGTGACTATAAATATTTTTGTTCAAGTCTTTTTCCTTGTTATCTCTTTGGGGAATAAAACTAGCAGTGGTATGGCTGGATCAAAGAGCAGGCCTGACTAACAACTCTTAAGTCAGAAGGGCGAGGACTAGGCCTTGGGGTTAAGTGTTTGCCCAGGGTCACACATCTAGGAAGTATCTGAGGCCAGATTTGAACCCAGGTCATCCGGACCCCAGGCCTGGCGCTCCATTGCTGCTTTATGGCTCCTAAGGGCCTTTCCTGACATGTGCTGGTCTTACAGTGTGTTGCATGAGTCTAGTTATCCTTATGCAGTTTTTCATTATTTAATTTGGCCATACTGTATGGAATGACCTTTTTTGACTTCATTTCTATTTTTGTTTTAGATAAATGTTTTAAAGTCCATTTTCACTTGCCGTATAGATGGCAATTCTTTGATGGGACCACATGGAAGGATTTGAAAGAAATGGAGAAGATCGAAAAGGCATACTGTGACCCTTCAAGAAACCAGTATGAAATGTGATTCATTTCTCTCGTGCCGGGGCACCTTGGGGGAAACTGGGGAAGTTATTACATTTGATACTGTATACTTTTGTCTGCCCGATGGGCATGGAAGCATGATCACAACCAGTCATGGTCATGTGTTTTCTACTTTATGTTTCTTTTTCTTTTTTTTCCATTAAAAAGAAAAAAGAAACAGATAAAGTAAATTACTTTATCTGTTTCTTATACTTTCCTCTTCTCCCTTTAGGAAAAAGCTATGGGGAAGGGGATGGGAGGGCATGGAGAGAAAAGAAAATAATTATGTACAAATTCCCTGAATAGGAAGACCATGAAAGAATTAACTGATAAGGGAGTGTCTGAAGTTAAGAACACAGACGTGAGTCTGAGTGAAGGATAGTTTGCATGGTACTGCTTTGTGCCCTGGTTTTGGGTTCCAGTTCATGTTCCATCACTCATTAGCTACTCTCTAGTCCCATGAATGGATTAACCAAAGTGGTAGCATAACCCCTCTAGGACTTTGTTTCCCCATCTATAAAATAAAGAATTTGGGCTTTAGTGTAGGAACCTATGATCTAGAGGGGAAGGTCTATAAAGGAGGATGTTTCCAGGCTCCTCTTGTGAGCTTTGTTCTAAACTTGGCTTGAAGTGAATTCCTGGACAGACTTTTCAAGGAGAAACACATATTCTGGAACCAAGGGATTTCTGGGTTTTGTCTACTGTTGGCAGTATTATTGCACTATAGGACCTGGGTTCAGATCTGGTCTAGACACTTTTCCTTTTCAGTGCACATATACTATAATAGTAATTGAGCTCATAGTTTTAATTGTTTAACTTTTTAAATATCCCTTTGTGGGGGGCAGCTGGGTAGCTCAGTAGATTGAGAGCCAGGCCTAGAGACGGGAGGTCCTAGGTTCAAATCTGGCCTCAGACACTTCCCAGCTATGTGACCCTGGGCAAGTCATTTGACCCCCATTCCCTACCCTTACCACTCTTCTGCCTTGGAACCAATACACAGTATTCATTCCAAGATGGAAGGTAAGGGCTTAAAAAAAACCCAAAGAAACAAACAAATAAATAAATGTCTCTTTGTGTCCTACTTCCTAGAATGTTTTACTTACCCATTTCTGACCAGGGAGGCCATGGACAGCTTAGTTTTGTGATAAATAAAATTGCCATATACTTAAAAAATGCATCCACATTTCTTTTTTTTTTAAATAATACAATTTTCTTTTTATCCTATTCCACAATTTTTTAAAGACAATATAGAAGGGTCAGCTGGGTAGCACAGTGGGTAGAGTGCTGGACCTGGAGTTGGGAAGTTCACATCTGGCCTGAGACCCATCCTAGCCGTGTGACCCTGAGCAAGTCACACAACCCCAATTGCTTATCCCATATAGATCTGTCTTAGAATTGATACTAAGACAGAAGGTAAGGGTTTGGGAAAAAAGAAAAACTATGTAGGAACATGAATGCTTAACAAGCATTGCCAAGAGAGGTGCCAGGGGGTAGTAGATAAATTACCGACCCTCCCTGGGTTCCAGTCCTACCTCTGTGAGACCCTGAGCAAGCCACTTCATCCCTTAGTTTTCCAGGAAACTCTTCACTGAAGAGCCATGGCGACACTGTGTTGGTATAGGAGGAGGACTTGGTTGGGAGCTCTTCTCCTACCACTGAAACCCCAGATCTGGTTTAAAAAGCAATTTTAAGTAAAGATCTTCGAGGGGGCCTGATGAGTAAGTTGTTCAGTTTCTGTCATGTTTGACTTTTCATGGCCCTATTTAGGGTTTTCATGGCAAAGACCCTGGAGTGGTTTGCCATGTCCTTTTCCAACTCATTTTATATATGGGAAAACTGAGGCAACCAGGGGTGAAGTGCCTCACAGCTGGCAAGTGTCTGAGGGCAGACTTGACCTTGGGTCTTCTCTCTCTAATCCTGGGACTCTATCCACTGCCCCCACTAGGTTCCCCGTGGAAGGTAGTAAATATTTGTAACGAGGACGTTATGTGTGTGGGATGTGTTATTGAAGTGAGAAATCCTTTTTCCCCTTGGCAAACGCCGTCCCAGCTCTGGTGGAGTCGTCCCGAGTCTCTCCTGTCAGTGGGATTTCTCCTTCCTAACGCCTGTGCCCAGAGCCAGCCAGGGCCCCATGTTCCCTTGCCCAGGCTGCCCGCCGTCCTTGTCGCGGGGGCCGGGCTCCTGAAGCCCTTCCTTTCTCCCCCAGGTGCATCTCCCCCTTTGCCAACTTCGCCGGCTTCTCCGCCTCCCTCCCGTTCGACAGCATGAGGATCGGCCCGTACAAGGTCCGGCGCCTCTCCACGGTCTCGTCCGTGCTCAAGCCCCCACACTTCATCCTCACCACCGACTGGCTCTGGTACTGGGAGAAAGAGGCCAGCCTGTGGCAGGAGTACGGAGTGAAGGTGAGGGGAGGGTCCAGACTCGGGTCTGCAGGCCGCCGGGGCTTCCCAGCTCCTTTGTGTAGGGGAGGGGGGGCGGATGGGGGCAAGGAGAGAAGCAGAATTCAGAATGTCAGAAAATAATTGTGAAAAATGGTTTCTACCCCCCTCCCCATATAGCTAGAGTGAGAGAACTGGGAGACTCTTAGGGGGTCACTTTGCCCTTCATTCTTCTCTCAGAAGGTCAGGATTTAAAAAAATAAGGAATGAGAAACCAAGGCTAGGCGGGCTTAATTTGTAAATACTAAGGGACGCTGTGGAAAGAAGAGACTTCAGAGCCCGAGGCCCCGCTTCCAGTCCCCCCGAGGAGTCGTGTCCTCCTAGAAGCTTGAGCGAGGCCTTCCTTGGGCAGAGGCTCAGTCTCCCCATCCATAAGCGGCCGGCCTCGGGGGAAACCTTCTGAAGTCTCTTCTAGCTGGCGCTCTTTGGGGAGCTGAGAAAATGCTGTCTGGATGAACAAGCTCGCTTGTTTCAAGAGGTATTTGGGCCAGTAAAATCTCAGCACGACCGAGGAATTTGGAACTCGAGTGGAGTGAGATCTGATCTTTCCTATGAAGGTCCAAATCAGAGCTGAGGGAGCGGCCGCTGCCCGGGGACGAGGTCAAAAGAAGCCTTGGCCTCCGTTCCCAGATCATGCAGTTCGGGGCGTAGCCACCCATTTTACCCTTTTATTTGGTGAGGAAACTGAGACTCAAGAGAGGCCCAGGGGCTTGGCCTGGGTCCTAGCGCTAGGAAATGCCCGAGGTGACATTGCAGCCGAGTCTTCCCATGT
Organism: Gracilinanus agilis; assembly: GCF_016433145.1. NCBI lineage: Eukaryota > Metazoa > Chordata > Mammalia > Didelphimorphia > Didelphidae > Gracilinanus > Gracilinanus agilis. The sequence continues at coordinate 109,957,721 of NC_058134.1, forward strand.
GGGCCCTGTGTCCAAAGAGAGAAGCCTCAGACAGACAGAATAGGGCCGATTGGTCAAGATCTTGGATAAACGCAACTTAAATCATAATGAGCTCTTCAGGGAGACGGAGAAGGAAGGTCAGAGAGGGAGGGAGAAGCGAAATTAAACGGGCCAGTTCTTGCCATCCGCCAGTCAGCAGCCATGGACCGCCCATCATCCAGCATTCTGGCCTCCCCTCTCTCCCTTCTGACTCGCTCGGAGTCCTGTGCTTGAGCTGGGAGACCTTCCCTGAGCCCCTTCCCTCTGGGGTGGGCCATATGAAATGGCCTTTTTGTGTTCTGCCCCGCAGGGGATGGAGCACCACATAGCCACGGTGAGCAGCGCTGATGTGGAGAAGGCCTATCTGAGCCAGGAGTCCCCCGTCCTCCTCTTCTCCGCCGGAAAGTACCGCTACGAGTTGGATTTCAAAGGTACTGGCCCGAGCACTCCTTGGCGTCTGGGGTCCGCACGGCCGGCAGGGTAGACGCAGCCATTCGGGGAGTGCTCAGGAGGGATATGCTGAGAGACTCGGGGACCGGATGCGTGCAGGATCCTGTCCTCCCTGACGTGGCCTCCCTGTTAAGGCGAGCTGGACGCTCTTGCTGGGACAGACGGGGGTGAGGCAAGGCTTGTGGCAGGAGGAGATGATCTTTCTCCTCTCTGGGGGGGGCAGGGGGGGTCCTCCAGGAATTGGGGATAAATGAATAAAGGCTAAGTCCCCACCACACCGGAGACTGAGGCCTTCTGAACCAGCTTACCTGGATCACTCCTCTTTGGTAGCTCTTTCTAATTGCATTTCTTAAAAAAAAAAAAAAAAAAATCTGACCATCCTGCGCACCGTTAGCTCAACAAGTTCAGGTTGGTCAGCTCTCACTGGCTGTGTAAAAGCTAACTATTGTTTTTCAGCCATGACTCAGAAAAACTTGGACATTGGCACGGTCAGAAGCGTCCGTCGGAGGCCGAAGTATGTATCTCCAGAGGACGTGAAGATAAAGCGGAGCTGGTAAGCTGTCTCGGAATGACCTGTCTCAGGGTGGAGATCCACTGTGGCCCCAATCCAGACTTTGGTTGATATTGAGATTAGCCCAAAATATCTGGTAACATCCTACCTTACTGTGTTTATTTAGCACCAACAAAATAGATCCATGTTATCAAACATAACTCATTTATCTCACATACATATTTTACCATTTTCAAGTGTGTGTAGATACTATTATTCATTTAAAAAAGCATGACCAAATTCATAGTAGTTATTTTTGTCATGGATTTTCTCAGTTCATGGTTAAAAGTGTTCTATATGGGGTTTCAACAAAGTTTTTTAAATTCTTATTAAGGGGGTCTCATGCTCCAAAAAAAAAGTTGGCAACCACCTTCTGACCAGATGATCTGAATAGCAGCAGCAGGCAGCCCAGCTCCCCCACATCCATTCTAGCAAAAACTGAAAAATAACTCCAGATAGAAGAATATTTGAGCAATCCAGGGAGCAACTTTAGTAAATGACTTTCTTCCACCCCAGAAAATGGCATGACAACTGTGGGATTTTCAGGGCTTGACCCCCTTGAGCTATGAGATCCTGAGCCCCGTCTGACTAGGGTAGGGCGGCTTCATTTCACTATGTCATCTCTAAATTATCCATATGGAGATTATCTGGGGGAGATTTTAAATCCTCATCTGGTTTCTTGACTACAGTCTCATATCCCTTCTTTCTCTTGGTGTGTTTCTAGGGAATACTGCATAGTTATAACGTCAACTCAAATCAGACATCATTAGGAAAGTAGATTTGTTGGGAAAGGAAAAAAAAAGCATTCCAAAGCAAAGCAAAGTAAGAATGATTGTAGGAATTGTAGGATTGTAAAAATATTTGCTATTTTGAATCTTCTATATCACCAATATTGATGAAAATAATCAAATGTTACATCTAGTTACCACATGATTTCATAGTGAGATATGTGTATCCTTGGGCAAGTTATTCTACTTTTATAAGAGTTGGTTATCTTCCATCTTAGAATAAATATTTGTATATTGGTACCAAGGCAAAAGAGCAGTAAGGGCTAGGCAGTGGGGGTCAAATGACTTGTCCAAGATCATACAGCTAGAAAGGGTCTGAGGCCAGATTTGAACCCAGGACTTCCCTTCTCTAGGCCTGGCTGTCAAAACACTGAGGACCTAGCTGTCCCCTAGATGACCTTTTAAAATTCTTCTTAGCCTTAAACCCTATGAACCTCTGAAGATAAAAGATATTTAGAATTATTATTATTATTGCCCGTTCTGTCCTGGTCACAAACTCTAAGACAGAAGGGCAAGCTGAGGAACAGGGCTAAGTGACTTGCCTAGGGTCACAGAGCTCAGAAGGGTCTGAGGTCAGCTGGGAGTCCTCCAGCCTGACTTCAGCCTGATGCTGTCTCCACGGAGCCCCCCTCTGCCCTTCGAATGCTTGTCTTCCGCACCCCCAGCCTCCTTCCTTTAGGTGGGAGGGCTGGGGTGGCCGTCGGGGCACCAGAGAGTCGCGGCGAGTTGCCGTGGCATTGCTGTTGCTGAGTCCGAGATACTGAAAATGAGGCGATGCTCTTTCCTTTCTGTTATTGCAGCGGTGACAAATTACACGTCCCGAAGGACATTCCATCTTACTGGGATACGTCTGCCTTGCCTGACCTGGGATTTAAGGTATAGAACGCGAGCGGCTCATTACCTGAATTGGAGCCAGAAAGCACCCCAAAGAGCCCCAGGTCCAGCCCTTCATTTTTCTTTTTAAAAAACCCCATTCTTTCCGTCTTAGAATCAGTGCTGCATATGGGTGCCAAGGCAGAAGAGTGCTAAGGGCGAGGCAATGGGGGCTACGACCCAGGGGCACCCAGCGAGGAAGAGGCAGGATTTGAACCCAGGACCTCCTGTCTCTAGCCTCTGTTGGCTGAGCCACTCAGCTGCGCTGACCATTGTTCTTGTGAAGGATCAGCCACTTGGTAAAGTGAAGCGTGTTGAGAGATCCGGGCTCAGATCTATCTGCCTCCGACGCTGCCTCCAACGCCTACTAGCCGGGCGGCTTCCAGCCTTGCCTTCGTTCCGTCCTCAGGACGGGGCTGTGAGCCTTACCTCGCTGGGTGCCTCGTGCTCTGTACCCGCCTGTTCTTGCAGAACTTGGCGAGGGGGCAGCCTTGGGCCGGCCAAGGGGTCCTGTGGGGGGAGGGGGGGAGGAAGGAAGCCCGAGGGGCCGCGAGGTAGCCCAGCGCGCCTCCGAGGGAAAGGCTCCTCGGGAGAGGACGGGGCAGCACGTGAGAGATGAAGCGTGTCACCCCCGCAGCAGGCACGTCCATCTGTCTGTCTGCCCGCACGGCTCCTGCTCTTTTCTCCTCGTCCCTTCTTCCTTGTGTTTGGGGCTACTAAGGGCTCTGCTCCTTTGTCCTGTTTTTGTCTCTTTTAGTCCATCTCCCTTCCCTCCTCTTCTGAAGAATATAAGTCAGTCCAAAACCAGTTTTTCCGTACGCTGCCCAATTACACCATTCAGAAGATCCAGAGAATCCAGAACCCGTCGCTCTGGGAAGTGTATCAGTGGTACGTGTGACAGAACCTACCAAGAAATGACCAAAAATAGCCGGTGCGAGCTGGGGCCTGACGCTGAGGCAGCGCCGTGACCCGGTACTGCGGGGGCCTCCGGGCACACGGCTCGACGGGGGGAGCCTTGTCTGGGAGTCCGGCTGAGAGAGGACGTTGTGCGGGTCGCTCCCCTGAGAGTGTCCGGAGGACGCTTTCTGTGCTTGGGGGCATTTTTCTTTGGGGCCGGTGTCGCCAGTCACCGAAGCTCTACTCAGTTACTACAAGGCACGGCCTGAATAGTCGGAGAGGCGCCATTCAAGGCCAAGGCCGTGACCCACGCCTCGTGGGCACAGGGAGGGTTCCTTTTTCCTTTTTTTTTAAACCCTTACCTTCCGCTTCCGCCTTAGAATCAATACCGTATACTGGCTCCAAGGCAAAGAGCAGTAAGGGCTAGGCCATGGGGGTGAAGTGACTTGCCCAGGGTCACACAGCTGGGAAGTGTCTGAAGCCAGATTTGAACCCCGGACCTCCCGTCTCTAGGCCTGACTCTCCATCCACTGAGCTACCCAGCTTCTCCCAACACCAGTGGTTTCTGACATTCATCCTTATGGGATGGATTAGTTTATGTAGTCGTAAATTGCATAATAATCATGAGGAATAAGATAGGAGGATACTAAGGTTCTGTGGTCAAAAGTGGTTGGCTTTTTGCTCTATTCCTTATGGGCAAAAGAGTAAATCTTCCCCCAGCCTGCCCACTTGGTGCGTCGGTGGGTTATTTTCCTGTCGGGGCTAGCCCAGCGGAAGGGAGCCCTTGTGCACAGGCCTCCTGTGGACCTTCGAGGAGGCCTGGCGGACGAGTAAGTGTTGGGTCTCCGCTACGTGCCCGACCTGGTGCCGGAGACTTACAGACGGTGGCGTGTGGCGCGGCTCTTTTTGGAGAGTCTCGCAGCCTTGGAAGAGTTCTGAATCGCATTCCAGAGAGAAGAGCCACCTCGATGGTCACCAGAAACCTAAGCAGGCGCAGGCGTGTGGCTGTGGCCTCTCTCCTTGAGAGGAGGTGCCGTGCTTTTATGTGGGGGTTTTAAACGTAGTCTCACGTTCCTAATATGAAATACATTTGGTACGATCTCACGTCTGTAACCCACATCAAATTGCATAGCATCTCAGGGAAGAGGGGAGGGACACGATTTGGATTTCATAATAGCGGAAAATGTATATTAAAAATGGTCATTATGTGTAATTGGGAAAAGATTAAATATTAAATTTTTAGAGAGAGATAAGAGAGGAGAGAAGAGAGCGTCCTATTTGGGCCTGACAGTGGGAGGAAAAACAGACTTCTTCGTCAAGGGCTTGTCCCTTCCGAGATGATGACGAAGCCGTCCAGCAGGTCCACGAAGATTCCTAGTGGGTTGGACACTCAGAAAGGGGAACCAAGGACTGAGTGAAAATGGGTAGCGGGTCAAAAACTAGTGGAAAGAGAACATAAGGCGAGAATAAAGACACGCAGACATAGGAAGTTTCGGGATAAGGTAGACAGACAGCGAGTAAGCTCTGGTGGTAGAGAGCTTAGATGGTTCAGAGCGCTGATGGTCAAGAGCTTCCTTCTCAACTGTCCTAGAGCTACTTTTATTGGGGTTACAACCGTAGATGGGGGGACGGGGAGAGCCGAGTGGTCTGATACATACGCAGTCATCAGGAGGTACAAACTGTTGGAACCTGAAATAAGAGGTAGAGCAGACATCTAGCTCAGGAGTCCACGAGGCCTGAGGTCTTGAGACAAATGCTGGTTGTTGAAGGTAAGGCAGGAGCCTGAGATAACTGAGCCGCTGCCAGTGTAGCGTTAGGGAAGGGCTACGAGTTTGGCCAGGTTGAGGTTCAGTTCAACTCAAGGTTACAGAAATCAATCATAAGCAATACAAGAGTCATTTTTTGAGCCCTCTTAAAATAATATCGAGATTAATGTATACCTGGATTGCTACAATAAAGGAACTTCTTGATGCACAGCCCGAAGCGGCTTGATCTTGCCTGGGGAGGGATTCTTTCTGCCCACAGAGAACTGAAGGGGAGTCAGGCTAACTACCAAAGAGGGCCCAGACCTGGGAGCTGATGGGCAGCGCAGGGGCCCCGATTCCTCCCTGACCCTCGGATGACAGGGAAGCCCTGGGATGGGGAGGAAAGACTCGGCACCCGCAGGATTCTCTAAATGGATTTGGTGGTCTTTGGGGTTCCTGAAGAAGGCGCTGCACGGGCCCCACATTGTCCTCTCCTCGTCACAGGCAGAAAGTCCAGATGAAGAAAAGTAACGGGGGGCAGGAAGTGGAGGAGAAGTTACTGTTTCACGGTACCAGCCCCGAGTACGTCGATGCCATCTGCCATCAGAATTTTGACTGGAGGATCTGTGGTCTTCATGGCACTAGCTATGGCAAAGGTAGGTTAAAACGTAGAAATTAGCGTTTAAGCCCTCCGGGACGCGTGGTGGTGCTTGGCGGGGCGCCTCGCTCGTCCTGAGCTCGGCGGAGCGTCTTCTAGTCCGGGTCGGTGGGGGCGGCTGCCCCGGCCCTTGGGGGGCCCACGGGCTAGATCACGTGAAGGGACAGGTCTCAGTGCAGCTGTGTGCCCAGGCGCCCAGCAGTGTCCTGGAGGGAGTGGCTGCTCCAGCGCTGGCTTGAAGAGGCACGGCCATCAGATGGAGAAGGACCGGAGAAAGAGACCAGACGCCTCTCCTGCTCGTCCGGAGCCAGGCCACACGTCATACACACGTGTGGGGTCACACATATGTGCACACCTCAGCTGTGGTTTACATAAGCCGGACCTCCTTCTGTGGCTTTGGCAACTCTCACTTTATCTTTTTAATTTTTTTTACATTTTTTTAAACCCATAACTTCTGTGTATTGGCTCATAGATGGAAGAGTGGTAAGGGTGGGCAATGGGGGTCAAGTGACTTGCCCAGGGTCACACAGCTGGGAAGTGTCTGAGGCCAGATTTGAACCGAGGACCTCCCGTCTCTAGGCCTGGCTCTCAATCCACTGAGCTACCCAGCTGCCCCTTTCACTTTATTTTTAAAGATTTTTATGGTTTTTTTTTTGGTTTGTTTTTTTACCAATTACATGTAATAACAAATTTCCACACAAGTTTTCCTAAGTCATTTGATTGAACTTATCCCCCTCCCTCCCTCTCTTTCCCCTCTTGGTGCTGGCAGGTGATTTGATCTGTTATTCATGTATTCTCATGCAAAATGTATTTCCATAACATTCATTTTTTTAAGTGAGCAATCTTATAAAACCAAAACTCCCAAACACAGAACCAAATAAGCACATGGAAAATGGCATGCTTTTATCCGCATTATGATGTCTGGCAGCTCTTTTAAACCAAGGCTCATTTTGGCAGTCAGGCCGGTTTGATATAGGGCTGAAGAATTCTGTAAACTAGCTTTTCAGCTAGTGTGTAGCCTTTGAAATCCCATTTACAGATTCTGCAGGTTTTAGGGATGATCAGAGAAAAAGAAAAGGAATAGGGAAATAGAGAGAGGAGAGAGACAGGGGCTGAGGAGGAGCGGGGGGTGGGGGGTGGGGGGGGCCTGCCACCATCCCCTCAGCCGCCCCTCCGTGCCCGCCCGGGCCTGCTGACGCCCGAGGGGGAGTGTCTAACCGCCAGTAACACGGCCTCCGGCCGGTGTGTCTCTTTTACAGGAAGCTACTTTGCTCGCGACGCCGCCTATTCCCACCACTACAGCAAGCCCAACCAGGGATCGCAGCCCATGTTCTTGGCCCGGGTTCTGGTGGGAGACTATACCAGGGGCAGCTCCACCTATCTTCGGCCCCCTCCCAAAGAAGGCCAAAGAAACGTCTTCTACAACAGCTGCGTGAACAGCCTCAGCGACCCTTCCATCTTTGTGATCTTCGAGAAGCAGCAGATTTACCCCGAATATCTCATCTGGTACATGCCCGCCCTGAGGAGTGTCTAAGGTGGCCTCTTCTAGCAGTGCCGTCGAAACAAAGGCTTTGGGACAGGACCTTTCTCTGCTTCTCTTGGCCTTTCCCTCACGTGGAGAAAGAGCCAATTGCATTGTTTTTGAAAAAAATTCTTAAAAAAGTTTTAATGTCCTGTTTTGCACAGGCTTCCATATGACTTTTTGCTAAAGGAGAGTTTTTCTCATAGATTGTTGACTTCTCCTTACCGAATTATAACATCCACAGCAGAGTAATCTATGGTTTATCATGAGGATACATGTGATAGCCAAACCTATTTTTTCCACTTTTAACTGCCAAGTTTTTGTTAAGAATCCCTAGTTAGGGATTCTTATGTCTTGATAGCAGAATTGCACTAACTTAAAAAAAAAAAAGAAAATCTTTTAATGATATCTTGTTTTTATATCACCTTCATTTCCAAATCGCCCCTTTTCTGCCTTACCAAGCTCGCCTTGTGATAGTCCCTTAAACAGAGCAGCTCAAAACGCTAAGCGAGAAATCAACTTAGACCGGCAAAGTGGGCAGCGTCGCACACGGGCCTCCCCCTGCCAAGAACTGCCTGGCTTTTCCTTAGGCCAAATCCAGTCCTTTCGCATCCGCCTTCGTCCTCTTCGTAGTCGTTAAATTATGGTCAGTAGCACCTGGAGCTCTACTGGCCAAGCCTGGCTCCCCAGCAGGGAAGCTCAGGGCGCTTTTGTGTCCTGTATCAGTCCGAGCAGAAACCCCATAAAGAATTCTCTGGGACTGACATTGTCGGGAGGATTTTTAGAAAGTTAATTGCTGCTCTGCGGTGTAGACAAGCCATTTGTAAGCACTGACTTCCGACTAAGCCACTTTGTCCTTCCGCCTTCTTGCCGGGGAGGAGGGAGCCATCCTGTCCAGTACAAATTTTACATGTGAATGTACGTCACGAATGAATATGGAAATAAAAGGATGTTCATCTCCCAATGGAGAGTGACTCCAGTCATTGGCCTCCGTTACTCCCGTGTCCTCCGCAATGGGGGCCATTCAGTAATAGAGCGGGCAGGGGCAGTGGGGTGGCTCAGCGGATGGCGCTCCAGCCAGGCCTGGGTTCAGCTGTGACTTCAGACACTTCCTAGCGGTGACCCCGGGCACGGCTCCCCTCCGCTCTTCTGCCTTGGAACCTGCACTTAGTTTTGATTCCAAGATGGAAGGTAAGAGTTTAAAAAAAATACATCAGGCATCTCCTCAGTGCTTTCTGTATCTGGCCGTGGAATGTAGGCGGTAGTGCTTAGCGCTTTCATGAAGATACGGCATGCACACAACTGCGGAGATGAAAAAGTCATATCGATACTCCAAGTATTATAGCTAATAAGATCTATTTATAATAACGTGACAAGCCTGAGTAAAACCAGCCTTCCCAGCCACGCACGCAGGAAAAAGGAGAGCGGGGGAGTCACCTACGACTATACACAAACTCCTACCTTCCATCTTGGAATCAAAACCAAGTCCAAAGGTCCAAGACTTCTAATTAATACATAGCTAACTGCTTCACAATCATAGGACATGAGGGTGAGGGATGTGCGAAGGTTATAACCAGTCAGAGAGGCTGGGGAAAGGGAAAGGTTCTCAGTGAGAAAAACAAAAAAGCTTAGTCTCAAGAGACTCGGTTGCCTAGACCAGTGGTATCAAATAATAGAAAATTGGAGGGATGGGGGAGCACATAGTGACCTAGAAAACCACACATGAATGTCTACATTCTATTGTATTTTCATTTTTTTATTATTTCCCAATTACATTTTAATCTGGTTCTGGCCATTCTTGGAATGTTGCTGGCAGGGATAACATTTTTTTTTTAATTTTAAAATATTTTTCCATGGTTATATGATTGATTTTTCTCTCCCTCCCCTATCCCGGAGCCAACAAGCAATTCTACTGGGTTGTACATTATCACTCAAACCTATTTCCGTGTTATTCATTTTTGTAATAGGGTAATCTTTTAAAATCAAAACCCCAAATCACATATACCCATATAAACAAGTGCTAAATCATGTTTTTCTTCTGGCAGGAATAACATTTAATACTGCTGGTCTAGAGCACTCAGGGGTTTAAGGGATTTTCCCCAAATCACAAAATTGGTAAATGTCAGAGGCAGGATGTGAACTTGGATCTTCCTGGGCTCGGAGGTCCTATCTACTACCCTGTATATTCTCATTTGGGAGTATGGAGAAGGGTTGTGTGGAGAGGAAGTAATATGAGAAAGTTTGGAATGGCAGGATGGCCCCAGCCCTACTAATCCACATACTGACGTATGTTTTTTTTTTAATAATATTTTAAGCTTCTTTTTCTATTACATGGAAAAATTTCTAACGTTTTAAAAAATGTGAGCTCCAAATTCTCTTCCCTCTCTCATTCCCCTCAACATTTGTAATTCCTTTTTTTTTTTATATTAAGCAATCTGATAGGTGTGAAGTGGTACCTCTAAGTTGTTTTAATTTGCATTTCTCTAATCACTAGTGACTTAGAGAATTTTTGATATGACTGTAGATAGCTTTGATTTGATTTCTTCATTTGAAAGAAACATCACCTGTTCATGTCCTTTGACCATTTGTCATTTGGAGAATGACTTGTATTATAAATTTCACTTAGTTCTCTGTATATTTGAGAAATGAGCCCTTTATCAGAGGAATTTGCTTTAAATCCTCCAATTTTCTGTTTTCCTTCTGGTCTTGGTAGCATTGGTTTTGTTTGTGCAAACCCTTTTTAATTTAATGTAATCAAAATGATCCATTTGGGGTCTTACAATGAATGCTCTTGTTTGGTCATAAATTCTTCCCTTCCCCAGAGATCTGACAAGTAAACTATTCCATGCTCTCCTAGTTTGCTTATGGTATCACCTTTATGTCTAAATCATGTACCCATTTTGACCTTACCTTGGAATGTGATGTGAGATTTTAGTCTTTACCTAATTTTTCCTAAACTGTTGTTCAGTTTTTCTAGCAGTTTTTTAAAATGGCAAATAATGAGTTCTTGTCCCTAAAGCTTGGATTTTTGTGTGTATATAGATGTATAATACTGATGAACTTCTGGGCAACCAGATTTTGCTATCATATTCTACAAGCCCCCCTGACTGACAGTATCAGAGGCCTTGATCAGATGGATGAATGTTGCACATAGACCTCTGTTCTGCTCCTGGTATTTCTCCTGGAGTTGCTGGACAGCAAACATCACGTATCTCCTTCCCTGGCACTTTCTCTTTTGGGTAGATGAGCATCTTCCAGGTGAAGGATCAGCCTATTAAGGAGGCCTAGCAAGAATCTTGCCAGCAGTGACTAAGAGAGATCCCCAGGATTGTCACAGGACAGTCTATTTCCTTTTCCTTTGTGGAGATGGACAATGGAGGCATCTTTGATCTTCTGAGGGATACCCTCTTCTTGCCATATGACCCAGAAGACTTTATTCAGTGTTTTTTTATGAGCAGGGGACCCCCTTGCCTTATAAATCTCTGCTGGAATGGAATTAGCACCAGGCACTTTGCCAAATGAGAGGCGACTAATGGCTTTCAAAATCTCTTCTTCAGTTGGAAATTTGGTTAGAGAGGGCTTGACTTCAACCTGAGGTTTATGTTCAGTGGCTTTAGCATGGTCTGTTGAGAAGACTATGACAATGTTCAGTCCATCTTTCCAGGACAGGTTCCTTATCCATCAGTGCTGAATAGTTGAGATGCACTGTAGATGTTTGGTTGATAAATAGACTTTGGGGCATTGTAGAATTGCTTTGGATCATTACTATCAGCATAAAATTGAATTTCATTTGCCTTCTTACTGAGCCAAGATTCCTGCATCTCTCTAAGCTTTGTTTACATTCTACTTTTTTTTTAAACCCTTAACTTCTGTGTATTTTAAACCCTTAACACTGTGTATAGGTGGAAGAGTGGTAAGGGTGGGCATTGGGGGTCAAGTGACTTGCCCAGGGTCACACAGCTGGGAAGTGTATATTCTACTTTTGATGGAGTTAGATGCTGCCTTTTTAGATATGGATGAACTATCCTGCTGGTAAACCCTGGTGGAGTTCTCATTTTTCATTCAGTAGCTTCTAAATTTCCCCATCATTTTCATCAAACCAGTCCTGATGTTTATGAATGTTCTGGCCCAGAAGAGTAAATGCAGTGCTCTTCACCAACTCTCTGAAGGCTGTCCACTTCTTTTCTGTTCCATATGGGTAGGAACCAATCATGCACTGACTTAGCCTTCCCTCCAACTCAGCAACTCTCTGTTGACGCGGAGTCTGCTGGTAGTCATCTCGCCTTGGGTCCCCGTTTTTGTTGAAAGCAAATGTTTAGCCTGGAGAAGATAAGTATGATTGGTACAGCACTCTGTGCCCTTTGTTATTCTCAAATCCTGTCTCTCCTTACAAAGACGAAGTCTCCTAAATTCCAATGTTTGTTGCAAGGGTGCATCCACGAAGGGTTATTCAATTTATATAAACCAAAGACTCTTGGTGATGAAACGAGAGACATGCAAGTCATCAGTAGTAAGTGACCACTGCCCTTGCTGTTTCCAGTTCCGTTCCTCCCAAAATTTTTTGCCATGTCTAATAGTCTATGCCCACTCCAGCATTAAAGTCACCCACAATTACAAGCTTGACTTCTTTTGGCATATCCAGATCTTCATAAAAATTTTTCTGTGACTTCATCAGGGTTTGTTGTGATGAGAGCAAGGTACCGATTGATGATGGTGGCATGATACTTTCATTCTGTTTCCTCATTCTGGGAGGCATACAAGTTGTTGACTAGATTAGATTTTGAATCCCATGCCAGCTTCATGGCGTTTCTCATCATGGTGGCCACTCCAGAAAAATGTGTATCCAGATCTGAATGTACCAGCCTTTTTTCACTTGGGGCTGTTATTAGGGGGAGAGATGGGCTGAGTGCTGTAGAAACAAGAACTGTTCATCTTTCAGCTTTCCTGGATTTTGCATGGTCCATAAGTGTACACACATTCCTTGTACCAATGGTGAGTGGAACTATCTTCACAAAAGTTTTTGTACATTCTTTTGTGTTTCGACCGTAGGGGATGAATCTCTGGTAAGCAGACCAGGGTTAGGTGAAGCAGACAATTTTTAGCCCCTTCCTAGCCCCTTCCTCATGTTGGTAGGGGAGCAGTGCCATCCTTAGGATGGCTGCTTAGATTCCCATGGAACTACTGAATCCTTGTGCTGCTTCAGTCTAGAGAAGAGGAGCCTGTGTCCTGGTCTGCCTGTGTGCAAGGCTGTGATTACTCTAGGACTTTGAGGTAGGTAAAATAATAGAGTAACATAATTAAGTAGTTGAGTAGTAAAACAATAAAATACTAAAATGTAAAATGGTAAAATGACTCATGTGTGTATTTAAGTGAGGCAGAATTATTTTATGATTTTCTCCAGCAACACTTAGGAAGTCTGTTCACACAAGGGACCAAGGGGTTGAGCATTGGTATGGCAAATATAACAGTAGAGTTAAGGGATAAGAGATTGAGGGATATTAGGAAAAATATTGTTGAAATGGCTAACCATGTTGTATACAGACTGGATGGAGGACATGTGGGTTGATGGTCTGGGGGAATAAGGAAGAATGAGAAAGGCAGGTTCAAAGATGGAGGAATGTGGAGGAGCTAGAATAAAAAGCAGTTGTGATCAGAGATGGGAGTATCCCCAAGTGATCCAGATGTAATCACTGTGGTGGATAAGTTGAATGCAATGGAGATAAAGGAAACTGGAGTTTGAGATCAAATAATTATGGACCCAGGGTGCCATATTGGTCATCGCCTTAGATGTTGCAATCACCAAATTGTTGACCAAGAGACATATATAGAGAAAGAATGTTCTGGAATTCAATTGATGAGTGCAAAGAAGATGGGGAGAGCATGGTCTACGTGAATGGGAAAATGGTCTGAATGTGGCAATGGATATAAGAAGTAAGCTGTTTAGTTCTTAATCTGTGATTAATTTTTTTCTGCCATAACCATTCATGAAATGATCTACATAAGCATGGAGAGAAACATAGACGGCACCTCAGCCAAAGTTGAGCCTATGTAGAGGCATCATGGTGTAGTGGAAAGAGTTGGATTTGGGGTCAGAGGACTTGAGTTCAAGTCCCTGTTTGGCTACTTATCACCTTTGTGACCTTTGGTAAGTCTATCTCTGGGCTTCAGTTTCTTCTAGAAAGTGAGATGATTGAACTAGATGACCATTGAAACCTCATTCAGCTCTATAGATATGAATACGATCTCATAATTTTCTGTTCAGATCTTTAATTTCTTACCTTTTTATTGGAATTATCTAAATCTGAAAGAGGCACTATGAAGTCTTCCACAATTGCTGTCTTACTCTCTTAAGTTTTCCTGTAATATAAATAGCTTTTTATTCAAAATACTGAGATATTTTACATAGAGAATAGTCTTAAAAAGTTATGCATAAAAGAAATTTCTATGTATAGGGTTTTGTTTTCCTTTGATTTCCATTATAAATCTAGAGATCATAGGAGCATAGATTTCTGCCTGGAAAGGCACTTTATAGATATTCTAAACCAAACTTTTCCTGATGAGGAAACTTGGGCTCAGGGAAGCTAAAAGATTTGTATAATATCCTGGGTAGTATGTGTCAGACATGGGCTATGAACCCTGGGATTTTGGTTCTAGATAAGGGATTCTCTTTATTATACCAAGCTGCCCTAGAGGGAAAAATGATCCTGGAATGCATTTTTTAAAAATGCAGCAAACTTTTAAAAAAATCACAACAAAGCAGAAAAAAATCTTATTAAAAAAGAATTCTCAACATTAATTTCAAAATAACACCATACCTGAAATTGAAAATATTGCATTGTGTTCTAAATATAGACCGCACTCTTTAAATGAGTTATCTTTTGGTTGAAGAATATATTGATTCATGTTGAAAAACACCATCTCCCTACCACTGCCCTGTCCTATGTGTGGATAGAGATTAGGACCTGGAATCAGGAAGGCTTGAGTTCAAATCCAACTTCAGATATATAATACCTATCTGATTCTTTAGGCAAGTCACTCAACCTCTATTTCCCTCAATTTCCTCATCTGTAAAATGGGGATGTTGTGAGAATAAAATGAGATAATAATTGTAAAGCTCTTGGCATAGTGCCTGGCACATCTTAAGTGCTATATAAATGTTTGTTGTTTAGTTGTGTTCAACTCTTCATGACCTCATTTGAGTTTTTCTTGGTATAGGTATAGGAGTGATTTGCCATTTCTTTCTCCAGCTTATTTTATAGATGAGGAAACTGAGGCAAACAGGGTTAAACATCTTGCTCAGGGTCACCCAGCTAGTAAATGTCTGAGTCTAGATTTGAGCTCAGGTCCTTCTAACTTCAGGGTCTGCCCTCTACCCAACTGCATCACTTAGCTGCCCATAGAAACGTTGGCTCTTATTATCAAAGACTTCAGAATTTTGAATGGTTGTTTCTAGCTGACATATAAAAGCCATCTTCCCTTTTTCCCTCCACTTCTCTAATCTTCCCACCTCCCCATTTCTCCACTTCCCCCACCCCCCCTTCATGCCTGGGGCAGCCCTTTGCTCATTCACGAAGCTTGGAAAGCTTTGCTCCTAGCCATTGGTTTCTTCTGCAGGGTATGGATGCAAGGTCTCTGGGGGGAAGGGAATGTCTGAGGGTTACCCTCCCTATACTCTTCACTCTCTGGGGTACCAGAGAAGGAGGGAAAGGCTTCAGAGTGAAAGCCCAGGCTCTACACTTTGGGGAGAGCGTTGCACAGATCCCACTATTGGTAATGATCCACATGGGCTCCTTCAGCTTCTGTGCCAGCCTTAGTATGCCATGGTTTCTGCTGCCAGGAGGCACGGTGAGGCGTAAACTCTCTCCTACAGGGCACACTCAGGTTTCCCTCTGCTGTGGGTGGGCAGTGAGGGGCGGGAGCCAGGGCCCATAATTTGGACCAAGATGCTCTCTAACACTGTTCTCTTAGGACTAAGTATCCTGGAAGAGGTCATTATGCCCCGACTGTCTAATCTGTAGCCTTTCTTTTCTAAGATAAACCCCTGTGGTTTCCTTTAATACTTTGTCAAGAGTGTTTTTTGGGTGAATTCTATAAAAGCCCTGGTATTAGATCAGCAGCTCAAATGCTGTCAACTAATTCAAAATCAAGTGCAAGTGACAAGAAGCATTTATTAAATGTCAGGGGGCTGGTGACACGGCATCATATTTTTCATTTCTTATATGGGCATATGAAGTAGCCACAGAATATATTTTTATAATGTATCTTTTCGTAAGTTAGATATCCATACAGTGAGTTTCTTTCAATTAGGAGTATTCCTGGGATACTGAGTTCCGGGGATGAGAAGGACTTTAGCTGAGAAAATTTCCTGTTTAGAAAAACAGAAGGTAGAGAGGGGCACAGTTCTTTTTCAGCGGGATACAATCTTAATGTAGACTCCATTTCGGGGTCCTAGGGCAGATCTAGATTTCAGTTGCAGGGGCACCTGAAAGAAAGAACAGATAAATTAGAACTTGCAGTTAGAAATCAAGTGTGAGCCAATCTAGTAGGAGACTCAATATATTCTATTTCTAAATGTTTTTTATTAATTTTAATTTTTAGATATTTTTCCATGTTTACGTGATTAATTTTCTTTCTCTCTCTTCTTCCCTCCCTCCTCCTGGAGTCAACAAACCATTCCACTGGGTTGTATAAATGTCATAACTTGATACCTATTTCCATATTATTCATTTTTTAAATAGAGACAATATTCTAAAAAGCAAATGGGAAGCACTATATTTTAGTCATGAAAACAGGAGAACGGAGCACTATGTGTGAGAAACAGAAAGCAGATCATTTTGACTGTGTTCTAGGGTGCATAAAGGAGAATAATATGTAATAAAGCTAGAAGGACTTTGCCAAGAAGAAGAGTTTATACTTAACTCCAGAGGTAATGTTTATTTAAAAATTATTTCAATTTTATTTTATTGTTTAAAATTCATTGAAAAAAAAAAGAGTAGTTAGAGCAGCGATCTCTTAGCCTCCTGATACAGCTCTCACTCTCCATAAAAGAATGTGCTTGTCTCCAGCTTTCCTGAATCACTTTCCTAATCTGGGGGCATACAAGTCTCATCTCTGTGTGATGGGCTTTCTCAGATATGGTGGGTGCCTGATGGCTGATGGATGTTCCTAGATGGAAATGAGGGCTCCCGGAGGAGCTGAATGCCACTATGACCTTGTTGAGTATCTTTGTTACATTGGGGCAGAGCCAAATGTTCAGTGACTTGCCTTATTTCATCCCGACTTGAGCCTGAACTGAGAGGGGGCTGGCTGACTTGGTGGAGAATGGATTGGAGAGAGGAAAGACTATATAAAGTATGTTTCCCTTTACAGATGGGTAAATGAGGTCCAGAGAAGTAAAAGTTAAGTTGTCTGAACTTGCAGGACATCTCGGTGGCAGAGCTGGGGCTGGAGGACGAGTCTCCTGGCCCCATGTCCAAGGATCTTTATTTTTTTGCCCCTTGAAGATGTTGCGTTTTGGGACCTGCTGTCAGCTCTCTGAGTTCCAGGCAGAAATCAAATAACCCCTAAAGTAACTCCTTTTTGAACAGCTCTTCAGCACCCTCATGAGGCATCCAGGGTGCATGTAGTATTATTTCCATTCCATTGATGAAGAAGATGGGAGTCACAAAGTAAAGTGTTTTTCCTGTGGTCACACCTTGTTTTTGTTTTTAAAACTCTCTTCTCTTGCCTTAGTATCAATTCTAAGACAGAAAAATGGCAAGGGCTAGGCAGTGGGGGCCAAACAACTCGTCCAGGGTCACACCACGAGGAAGTATCCAAGGTCATATTTGAACCCAGGTCCTCCTGACTTCTGGCCTGGCCCTCTATCCACTGTGCTACTTGGGCCAATTTGTCACACAATTTCTTTTTTTTAAAACTGTACAACTGTGAACTTTTATTATATATAGTTCTGTAAGTATATATTAAAATGTACACACAGCCACCATGTTTTGTTGGTTACGCACTTGTAAATATCAAGTTGGACTTCAGATTGGGGTCCCCCAACTCCAAGTCCAGGGTGCCTTCCATTATAACACAGACCTGGCGGGTTAAAGGGCTGGAATTGGAATTCCATGCCTCCCTATGAAGCCACTTTTGCAGACACCCCATGTCTAAGTGCTCTGGCTGAGAGAGCCACGAGAACAAATGACCCTTGTGCAGCCAGGGGGTGGGGAGGGGAGCTTGGTGGAGAGTCAGACCTGGAGATGGGGAGCTCCTGGGTTCCAAGGTGGCCTCAGACACTTCCTAGCCCAGGGACCCTGGACAAGTCACTGAACCCCCATTGTCCAGCCCTTAGGGCTCTTCTGCCTTGGCACCGATACATAGTATTATTTCTGAGACAGAAGGGGCGAATTTAAAAACAAAGCAAAAACCCGATGATGCCCACTCATATTGTGCCCCTAAATTCCTCTCTTGCCTTGGCTCTTGGAAAAGAACTGGGATGGAGTGAGGAGGGTCCAAGGGACGGCTCGGGGAGGATGCAGGGAGAAGGACTCACCTGGGTCTCAGGGCAGATTTCAAACCTGAACTTCTGGAGAAGCCGGAGCAAAGTCATCTTGATCTCCAGCATCGCCATCTTCACGCCAATGCAGCTGCGAGGACCAGCCCCAAATGGCAGGTACGTGAAGGGCAGATGCTGCTGTCTCGCCTCCAGGCTAAACCTGCAAGGGAAGTCCTGTTGGTCTGGTTTTTGGTTCCGTGTCAAACTTTAGGGATAGAGAGTACAGGACAGGGGGAGGACCTGAGATTCCCCACTAAGAGGGACTGGAGAGGGGCCCTTCTGGAGGGGGACACTCATCCCCTGACTCTGGTGGCCACCCGCAGCTGGCCATTTTACATGTCCATTTGGGGATGCACAAATGGGGGTGGGGTGGAAATAAGCTAACTGTTGGAAAGATACTATTTTTGGCTATATAGCTGCAATCACTTTAAAAAATATTGCCTGTATTTTTCCATGAATAGATTCTATAAGTGACACCTTCCGTAACAGGAGACTGTCATGGTGGTGTCAAGACCACAGGGCTTAATCTTATAACACTGTGTGACTTGGATAAAATGGAAATGATGATAGTACCTAGAGAAAGCACCCAGCTAAACTCTCCCCACATTCCCCTCTGAACAATTTTAAAATCACGCCTCAAATTGAATTCTGGAGCATCAGAGCCAACAAATGGCCAGAGTGAGACATTCTTCTAGCTTGTATTTTTATTTATTTTGTTAAACATTTCCCAGTTATCTTTTAAAGGAGATTGGGTGCCATGTTCCCTAAGCACTTCCCTTAAGAATGGAAGTTGCAGGGGCTGCTAGGTTGCCCAGTGGATAGAGCATCAGGCGCAAAATTGGGAGAATCTGGGTTCAAACGTGGCCTCAGACATTTCCTAGCTATGTGATGCTGGGCACGTCACTTAACCTCATTTGCCTAGCCCTTGCCTCTCTGTCTTGGAGTTGTCCCTAAGACAGAAAGTAAAATTAAAAAAAATATATATAAATGTATAAGCCAGTGGGATTGCCTGTCAGCTCTGGGAGGAGGGAGGGAAGAGGGGAGTGAGACAACAAGAATCATGGAATCATGAGAAAAAATTTTAAAAAAGAAAAGAAAAAAAATTAAAAAATATAAATTGCAGAGAAGGTGCTGGCTCACACAATAGAGGGGATTTTCTCGCCTGGGAGTTCTCTATACCAGTGAAATTACAAATCCACTTTCTTTTCCTTTTTCTTCATAATATTGTTGCCATACCATAGCATTAATTGTTCTCTTAATTTTGCTCACCTTACCCTTATCAGTTCATATAGATCTTGCCAGATTTCCCTGATTCTGCCCCTCTTGCAATTTCTTATGATGTAATAATATTCCATTCCATCAATATAATATTTGTTTAGACATTCCTCAATTGATAGGTATTCACTTTGTTTCCAATTCTTTGCTACAATTAAAGTACGATTGTTAATATTTTTGGATCCTTCTCTATTTCTTTAATCTCTTTGTGGTTTATGGTGAATCTTGTTGGGTAGAAGGATATGCACAAGTTAATGGGAGTTTCTGGGGTATGATTCTAAATTGCTTTCCTGAATGGCTAAACCAATTCATAGCTACACCAACTATGTAATAGTATGCCTCTTCTCCTTGGTCCCCTCCAGGAATTGCCATTTTCCTTTTTTTTTTTTTTTTTTGGGTCATCTTTACCATCAAGGGTATCAGTTGGAATTTCAGGTTTATTTTAATTTTAATTTATCTTCTTTTTAATTATTTGGAGCATTTTCCCTTATGGTTGTGGATAACTTTAAAAATTTTAAATGTTTTATTTTTTTATAATCCTTACCTTCCATCTTAGAGTCAATACTGTGTATTGGTTCCAAGACAGAAGAGCAGCAAGGGCTAGGCAAATGGGGATTAAGTGACTTGCCCAGGGTCACTCAGCTAGGAAGTGTCTGAGCCATATTTGAACCCAGGACCTTCTGTCTCTGGGCCTGGCACTCAATCCACTGAGCCACCAGGCTGCTCCTGATAACTTGCTTTTTTGAAAAAGAAATTTTCTTTAGGAATTGCCTATTCATATCCTTTGACCCTTTGTGTACTGGGCAATGTCCCTGAGGCACATAAAGGTTAATTCACATGGCCAGAGTCACTCAGTAAGTGGTGATTTAGGGAATTCATATCATCTGCCCTCTGGTAAATGATTTTTTCCCATTCCACTATGTTGCTTGGAAACACTTTGATTTATAAAGCAGGCTTAATACATGTATTATGCAGAGGTAAATTTTTGCCCTCCCCTTATTAGAATGATGATGATTTCTGAATAAGATATTATAGGCAAAGTCTCAAGAGTCAATTTCCCTGAGTAAGGCAGAGATGAACAAGTTGTCTCACAAGTACCGAGACCAAATTTGATGTGTAACTTGTAGCATCTATTTGGTTATTTTATAGGTACATCCAGACCCAGAACTAGGTCAGGGAGAATGGAGCTTTGCCATAGGACGTTGAAATGTAGAGGACACTGACATGACTTAAGTTCCTTCAAAAGAACCAACTACCCCATTTCCTCCTTCCACAGAGTGGTTTTCCTCTTTTCTGGAACCCGAAGTCTTTCCTTATAGTAGGGCAATGTCCCAAGGTGATATCCCATTGGGTCTTGTGTCCCTGCATTTTTCCCTTTGAACTGAATTTACTTTAAAAGATTAATTTAAGGTCATATCTCTATGCATGTATTTTATTTTTGAAGAGGTTATTGTATTATTAGCTTTACTTTGGTATAAGAGAGTTCACCTAAAATAAGAGTCATAGGTAAATGTAATGTACAAACAAAAAGACATCAATAAAACAACAAACAACTTTTAAAAAAAGTTTTATTGATGTCTTCTTTGGTGTTCTATACCTTATTCACCATTCACATAAAAAAAAAGAAGAAATATTCTGCGTGACTAATAAAACAATCATGCCCAACTTTATAGGGTCTATTCTGTGCCTCATCTAGTCCCTTACCTTTCAGCTAAGGAGAGAAATATGTCCTATTATCTGGTCTGTCTGAGTGTGTTTGGTGCAGCCTGCTGCAGCTGCCATATTTACTAGCTATGGCTCTGACCACATCTCTTCTGGACCACAGTTAGAGGTTGAGGAAGGGACATACTTGTACCAGTTGCATGAGTGTCTGACTGTGTATGCTGTTATAGATAATTTACAAGTTAGAGATAGATTTATTATAGCGAAAGCAGACAGACCAAGCTAAAACCTGGTTGAGGCTGTGAACATTCTAACTCAGAATGTTCGGAGAGGTTTGTCCCTAGAGACTTGGCAGCAGTTGGCAGAGAGAGAGTTTTGCCTGGGAGTGTGTTGGTAGAGGTGGCATCTGGTCAACTAAGCCTGAGGACTATTTTTGAGATCTCAAGAAGAGGATTTTGAGCTTCATTCAAGACCTAGGTAGAGTGGGTGCTTTCCTGTTGTTGGTGGACAGCAAACAGGAAGCCCTTTTACTCCTTAGCCCTCTTTGGATTTACTTGCTGTGGCAGAAGTGTTCTTGTGTCCCAAATACATCTGGAGGTCATTGTGAGATTCCCAAAATCCCCTGTCTCTCTCCAGCTCTGTCAGTGCTGGCTGACTTTTAGATAGAGCAACGTAGCCAATCCCAAGCTAACATTCTTTTGGCAGTTGGTAACAGTCTTGAGACTTTAGAAAATCCTCTCCCTCCTAGCCTATCCTTATCAAAACATTAAAAACCTTTTAGAACAATCTTCTCCCTCCTAGCCTATCCTTATCAAAACATTAAAAACCTTTTAGAACAACTTCCTGATAGTCTCTCTCCCAGCCATCAAGAACCCACTGAGTTTTAACTATTTCCCTGGCTTTAGTGATTTTCAGTTACTGTTTGTTTACCCCAGCTAAATTACATTGTGTTTCCTCTCCCTGTGTAGCTGTGTAGTTGAACTGGTGTGTCTCATTTATTCCCCTGAGTTTCCATTAGTTTATTTGTTACCCATTCCCTCTGTATGCCTAATTTTATTTTTTCAACTCTCAAACTCCAGTGGCAGAGCAGCTTTTTGAAAAGGAAGAAGGGAGAGAAGGAAATTTCCTACCTCTCTGGGATAAACGTCTCTGGATTTGGCCAGTATTCTGGATTGTGGTGCAGATAGCCAACAGCCGTTTCCACAATAGCCCCCGCTGGAATATGGAGGCCCATCACGTCACAGTCTTTTGCTGTTTCCCGTGTGAACCTGCCACAAGCAAACAAAGCATCACAGAGAATCAATGCTAATATTGAACCTTTAGAAGCCACCTATGAATTATATGACCATTAAAAGTTGTGGTTTCACCAAAACTAACCAGAGGCAGGGCCAGTGTACTCATTCATGTGGGCCAGATTGAATGTGGCCATGGAAGGATTTAAAAAATATTCCCCACCCATCTTTTCTCTAGTATGCAGAAAAAAGCATAGATCTGATCAGATTACATCCTTGAGCCAAAAAATCTTTTAAAAATATTTTATTTTCCCAATTACACATAATAACAATTTTTAGCATACATTTCCCAAAATTATAAGATTCAAATTATATTCTTCCCTCTCTTCCCTCTACCCTCCCTAAGATGGCAAGCAATTTGATTTGGGTTATTCATGTATAATCATGCAAAATATATTTCCAAACTGGCCTGACCAAAAATCTTTAGTAACGTACTTTTGTCTATCAAATAAACTCATTTCTTGGTTTTCAAGGCCCTTTAGAATCTGAAGCCATCCTACTTGTCCTTCCTTATTCAAATATAAAGTCCTCTGGCATCCAAAGCCCTTCATACCTATTCCCTCCTCTTTTCCAGTCTTGTATCTTAAACCCTTCTACATATTCTTTGATCCAGTGACACTGGTTTCTTTGCTATTTCTTGAATAAGAAAGTCCATTCCCCAACTTTGGGCTTTTTTACTAGATGTTTCCCTCTGCCTTCCCTTGCCCTCCCCCTCTTTCTTGACTCCCTTTAAATATCAGTTAAAAGCTTATTTATTTTTATGAAAGCCTTTTCTGATCGTCCTTAATTTTCATGCCTTCCCTCTCGATTATCTCTAGTTTATCTTATATATAGCTTGTTTGTACATAGGTTATACATAAGCATTAGACTATGAACCTCCTTGAGAGCAGAGACTTGTCTTTCATCTTTCTTTATATCTCCAGAGCTTGGTATGTATTAGGTGCTTAATAAATGTTTGCCAATGGACTATTTTCCAGGCAAACTAGAGTCCTTGTGTCTTCCTGCCCCTACGCCTTGGTCCATGTTGTTCCCACTACTTTGTCTTCTGATGAATTTCTACTCCTTTAAACCCCAGATCAGATGCTATCACTTTCAAGAATCATGCTCTAATCTTGACAATAATAATAATTGAATTATTTTCACATAAGTAGACCTCATGAAACATTTTGTTTTATACCTTGTTAAGGCAACTGTATAATCATGTGTGTTGTAGTTAGCCATATTTCTATCTTATCTTCTTCCTAGATTGAAGCAAAGACTATGAAAACTATGAAAATTGAGAAAATTTGACTTTTCCAAGAAAATTTGACTCCCCCCCCACTCCCAGGTTCTAGCTTATTTCTTGGTATATTCTAAGTGTTTCACAAATATCTTTGGAATGAATGAAGGAATGAATTTAGCACTGAGCAAATTAAAAGGTACAAATATACCTCAGGCCAGATCATATCTCCTATAATATAGCTAATGTGTAGAATAAAAAATCCCTCTGCTGTGATGCATTGTTAGTCCTATCTCCCCCAACCCCCAGTCCCCATCCCCTGGCTAAATCAGAGTTATAATAAAAAGATTCCAGTGGATTTCTAGGATTTTAAAGACACGTATTTTTGCTCCAAAAGCACTTAGTGCTGGTTATTGCCTGCAGAAGAAAGTCTGCACTTAACCCTGTTTATGTCAGTTTCTTCATCTGTCAAATGAGCTGGAGAAGGAAATGGCAAACTAGTCTAGTATTTCTGGCAAGAAAAACCCAAATGGGGTCCTGGAGAATCAGAAACAACTGAAATGGCTAAACAACAACAAAATGCATACATTGGAAGCATTAGCCAAAGATGGAGACCATGAGATAATCAGATTGGGCATTTCCTCAAACTTCTACATCTGGGAGAGAGCCTATCTCTCTATAGCTTACAAGAAAAAGTAAAATCAGTTCCACATTTCAGCCGTATATTGGACCCTTTGGTCTTTAGCTTTTTTTAAAGTGCAAATACTGAGCTTTCCTTGGTCATTTTTCGATCCTGAACTAATTACAATTCAACACTGGCAAAAAGCCCCTTAAAAAATTTTGCTATTTGAGAGAGAAAAAAATCTAAAAGGCATGTTACACCCTCAAAGCTCTATCCTTTCTTATATTGTTGGGTCATCAGAAAGCAAAGCATATTATCTCAGTCCTTCCCCAGCTTCTAAGACAGGGGTCGGCAACCTTTTTGGCTGTGATAGCCATAAATGCCACATTTTTTCAAATGTAATTTTGTGAGAGCCGTACAGTGCTCACAGTGTGCACTCCTGTAACAGTGCCTGAAAAAAAATTGACTTTGTGGCTCCTGCAGAAAGAGCCATATGTTGCCGACCCCTGCTCTAAGAAATGCCTTTACTGAGTTTTGATTATTTACCTCCTGTGTTTACCTCCTGTATATACCTCTTCAGATAAACTATACATTAGTGTATTGTTGATCTCTTTTATAAAACTGGTTGAAGATATTGCCCACTAAATTACTCCCACTCCTTTAAATAAGGAGCTATATGATAAATTCCTGCTTGAATTTAGCTTAAAAGATAGGAATAGGGGGCAGCTGGGTAGCTCAGTAGATTGAGAGCCAGGCCTAGAGACAGGAAGGTCCTAGGTTCAAATCTGGCCTCAGACACATCCCAGCTGTGTGACCCTGGGCAAGTCACTTGACCCCCATTGCCTAGCTCTTACTACTCTTCTGCCTTGGAGCCAATACATAGTATTGACTCCAAGACGGATGGTAGGGGTTTAAAAAAAAAAAAAAGATAGGAATAGCAAG
Organism: Gracilinanus agilis; assembly: GCF_016433145.1. NCBI lineage: Eukaryota > Metazoa > Chordata > Mammalia > Didelphimorphia > Didelphidae > Gracilinanus > Gracilinanus agilis. Next base: position 109,982,774 of record NC_058134.1, read on the forward strand.
CTCCTGATCAGGCATGGAGTACACCTGATAAAAGCTAGTAAGAATATATTTGCACAAAATTGAATTCTGTGTAAATTATAATAACCAATGTTGGCCATCAGGACATGTGTAAGGAAATGTACTTCCTGCTTTTTATTGGAGAATGGGAAACTATGGATGTGGAAATTTGTATATGCCGCCAAATGTGGTCAATATTTTGGTTGATTTTGTTTCTTTTTTTTCCTTTTGTTACCAAAAAAATTGTAGGGTGGTTGTGGCTATACTTGGAAAAAATCATGATATAAAAACAAAAGCTATTAATAAAACTTTGGGGGAAAAGAATGTATTTGCCCGAGTCTTACAAATCAAATCAAAAGGGCTTTTCTATGAAAAAAGAAAGAGGATGGAGAAAACTGCCTAAATATAGTCTTCAACTTAAATGCCAAAACCAGCAGTTATCATGTAGAAAGACTAATAGCAGAGATGCCCAGAAATTCACTGGGGATGAAATAAAGCAAAGGAAGACCAATGGCCTATATTCACAAACTTACAAAGAATGGGTGACAAAGAGGATAAGTTGGAGATCTTTATTCAAGGAGACAAATTTGTCCTCCCTGATACTACTGAGACTTTTAGTTGGATAGAACCTGTGTTTGGAATATGGCTCTAGAGGGGGTATATGGATACCTTATTCAAAAGGGAAAAAAGTAGGTAATAGAATTTTAAGATTAGCTTTGTGAATTCAAATCATATATTCATGGAAGGCAATTCATGTACCAGATTTGAGGGGAAATGGTGCAAAACATTTGGGTAGAGGGTGATATTATAGACAGAATATACTAGAGACCACCTGAACATTTCCTAGTCTGTCTCACTAATCAATTGTTCGTTCTTTTTTGGTGATAATTTTGTAGTATAATTTGATATCTGGTACCACTAAGTCTTCTTCCTTTCTACTGTTTTTCATTATTTTTGTTGAGAAGCATTTGGGGACTAAGAACTCTTTATCTAGGGGTCTTTTCTGGTAGTTCTCAGTAGAACACTTGATAGGCTGGCCCTCTTTGAACATAAACAATTTTGTGTGGGAGAAAAATATTTAATGGGGACTGTTTAATGAGGACATAAGGACTATCAGAGGAAATGACAGTTCTGGATAAACATGTAAATCTATTAAAAATGATGCTTATATGATGAGAATGGAATCTTCAGCAATAAGCTTAACAATATGAGACAATTATTTCAGGATTTTGGCAATGGATCTGACTAGGCTTCCCTTGAGGCCATGGGGAGACAGAGGAGAAAGGAGAGGGAGAAGGAAGGAGAGGTTACTGGTTGTTTCCCTTTTTGACGGTGAGATAGGATGCTCCTTACTGCTCCATCCTGCAGCAGAGAGAGACAGAGAGAGAATTGGGAGAAAGAGAAGTTAAGTAGAAGTCCTGTGTCTTTAAATCTCCTACTTCTGGCCCAGCCAGGTGTCATGTGAGGATCTGTACCTACTCAACTTTGCTTCCTTAAGATCTGGTGGTAACATGCCATTCTCTTCCAGATCTAAAGGTCAGTGCAGATCTCTACCCCTTTTCCAAGGAAGAAGTCAGTTTTGAATCAAGGGAGTCCTGCTTTTTCATAAATACAAAACTTCTCCTTCATTTTGGTTTCCCTAAAATGTTGGGACCTACATTTTCCTGAGACTTGTTTTTCTGGTCAAAGCTGCATGCAGGAAAAGATGAGGCATCATGATGATAACTGGCATTTATGGGTACTTTTTAGGATTGCAAAATACTTTCCATGCATTATCTAATTTGTGTCTTACCACAGTCCTGTGAAGCAGAAAATAAATATTATCCCAATTTTACAAATGAGAAAATTGATACCACACAGCTAGAAGTAGGATTTGAACCCAAGCTTTTCTAACTCCAGTCTCAAAATGCTGTTTCAACCTGCTATTTTTCAATGTCATCTATTCTTTTTTTGTGCTTCCCTCCCCCATTCCAAACAGCCAGAAGGGAACTGGGTATCAGCTCAGCCATTCCTCATAATACTGCCAAAAAGCCCTGAGTTGATAAGCTCTACTTCACATTTGTGTCACCTGCAAATTTGATAAGCATGTCATCTATTTCTTCTTCTAAGTCACTGATAAAATATCGAATGGCACAGGACAAAGGACAGATTCTGGTGGCACTCCCTTCAAGAGGATATTAATGATTAACTATTCTTTGGATCTAGTCTTTCCAATCCTTTTGAATCCACAAAATGACTCTTTTCCAGCCAGTATCTCTCCATCTAGTCTACACGGATAGCTTTGCTTAAAACAATCCAGATAGATTGTAACCGCAGCATTTCCCAGAGTTATCAAAAGTCTGTGGCAAAGGAAATGAGGTTTAGTTCCACCTTCTCTTGTTGGAGTTACATTTGTTTACTCCTGGAGATCACTGTTTCCCTTTCTAAATGCCCACACATCATCCTTTTAATACTAACAGTACAGTCTAAATGTATTCTGCAATATTTTCCCTAAATAGAGTAAGCCTTGTAACCTTGTTAAAAAAGGAAACAAGTTTAGGGAAAATATTGCGGAATACATGACCTGTTATTGATGAACCAGTCAAGCATTTGGCATTCTCACTTCCCTTTCCATCTGCTCACCCACCAAACTTTGTGTGGTTTTTGGGGTTCTTTTTCTTGAGATGCCTATACTGTAAGTTTTTTGTTTTTTAAACCTTTATTTTCCATCTTTGAATCAAGGCTGTGTACTGGTTCCAAGACAGAAGAGTGGTAAGGGTTAGGCAATGGGGGTTAAACGATTTGCCCAGGGTCACTCTGCTAGGAAGTGGCTGAAATCACATTTGAACCCAGGACTGCCTGGCTCTCTATCTCTATCTCTATCTCTAACCACTTAGCTGCCCCTATGCTACATATTTTAACTTAGAAACCACCTTTTGGCATTACATACCTTAAATAAAAATAATAAATGAAATCAACTTGATCTGTGTTTCTAATGAAACAAATCTTTTAATTGAAATGAAAATCCATTTATTGCCAGTGTCAGGGGCACCTGGGTAAAGCCTATCTGCTTTAGGTATTCTGTATTTTTATTACAATGAGACAATATTAGTTATCTTAGTAATAGTTACATGTCTAAAGGTTTGCAGAGCTTTTTAAAGATATTGCCTCATTTGATTCTCATGATGACCCTGTGAGGTAGATGCTATTATTATGGGGGGTACACTGGAATCAGAAGACTTGAGTTCAGATTCTATCCCCAATACTAGTGGAGTGACCTTGGGTAAATAAATCACGTTCTCTTCCTGGACCTCAGGTTCCTTGGTGTAGATGTATAATGAGGGTTTGGGACTCCTAGCCTTTGAGGTCTTTTCCAGTTCTAATTGTATGATTCCAAGAGGAAATTAGGGGCAGCTATTTGGCACAGTGGATAGAATCCTGGATCTAGAGTCAGGAAAACCTGAGTTCAAATCTGCATTCAAACACCAGGTAAGGCACTTAATAAACCTGCTGGCCTCAGTTTCCTCATCGGTCAAATAAGCTCGAGAAGAAAATGTTAAAACACTCCAGTAGCTTTGCCAAGAAAATCCCAGATGGGCACACTAAAACAACTGAACAACAAGAGAAACTTGAGGTTGAGGTTAATTATCTGAAGCAGGAATCGAACCCAAATGCTCTTGATTCCAAGTCCAATGCTCTGTCTATTGTAACATGTTGTCTCTCTATCATGTTCAAAGAGGAATCATAGAGTCTTTGAGATGAAAGAGACTTCTGAGGCCATTTAGTTCAACCCCACCTGAAATATGAATCCCCTCTACAACATTTCTGAGCAGTAATGGGGAATTTACTACCTCCTAAAACGGCTAATTCTGTTTCAATACCATTCTCATTATTAGATAGTTTTTCTTTCTATCAACCTGCTTTCCACCCAATAAGAAGGAAGAAAACAGTTATTGAACACTTGGAATATGCAAGGCAGGATGCTAACTAAGCACACACTAGTGAGAAGAAAGATGGCGCAGCCTTCAAGGAGTTTACATTCCAATAAGGGGAGATAACACACAGAAGGGAAGCCAAGAGAAGGTTTCAAAAAAGGAAGAAATGAAATCCAGAGAAAGGAAAAATAGGGATAGGAGGGGAAGGAAGGCAGGTGGACTAGGGCTTCTCCACAAAATGGAGGCTGTTGGATGGACCCACTAATGAGAGAAGGGGAGAATATTCTATGATGAACAGGCTGCAGTAGCAAGTTGCCCTTCTGGGGTCAAGCAGAACCAGACTAATCTTTCTTCTGCATGAAGAAACATGATCTAATCTGTGGAATAACAAAGCAGATGCTCCACTGAAAGATTTTACAGTACCTGCTGCTGGATGCTGAACATTCAGAGAGAACAGCTACGTTTTACTTGCTATTATCCATTTGAAAAGCTGTTCAGAAAAGTATCTTCAAGTTTGTATAATTCCCTCTTTTAAAAAAAAGGCAAACAGTACATCTTAATGATGTTCATGTCTGGAAAATTAATGCCTTAAAGTGCTGAGTTGAACATATGGCATGTGATTAAATCAGTTTGTCTTACTCCTGTTTACATAGCCCTGAATCTGATCACTTCTTTGTTCACTCCAAAGAGCCTCTTATTGGGGGAAATCCGAGAGAAGTCCTGGAACACAGCTCCTTGCCTTCCAGGCACCTACTTTTAATTGGGGAAGATTAAACAAAGACCCATTAAACTTTTAGAGACTGTTCTACCCAGGAGAATTTAAGCTCCCTGAAGGCAGGGATGCTCATTGTTGCCTTTGTACCCCCGTACTTATCATTTTGTCTTGCCCAAAGAAGAGGATTCTAGTGGTTTGAAACAGTTGCATTGCATTATAAAATAATGTATGAAAAATTTCAAGAATAGAATGTGAGGGGGTAGCTAGGTGGCTCAGTGAATAGAGAGCCAGAGCCAGAGCTAGAGACGAGATCCTGGGTTCAAATCTGGCCCCAGACACTTCCTAGTTCTCTGACCCTGGGCAAGTCCCTTAATTCCATTGCCTAGCCCTTGCCTTGGAATTTTTAAATATATATATGTGTGTGTGTGTGTGTATAAATTTCTTTTTAAACCCTTACCTTCTCTGTCTTAGAATCCATTATTATATATACATATGCATGTTTTACATATGTATATAATATAAACACATGCGTATATTAATTAATAAATATATATGAATATAATTAATATAATTAATAATAGATTCTAAGACAGAGAAGGTAAGGGCTTAAAAAATAGAACATGAAACTATATTTCAGCAGATCAATAATGAAGCACAAGATAGCATCCATTTATGTAGCCCATTGTCACAAATGCTTCTTTATGCCCACGATCTCATTTGATCCTAACAGCCCTCAGTGTAAGTATTGTTAGCACAGCTTTACAGATGAGGAAGCTGAGATTCAGACAGATTAAGGAACCGAGCCAAGGTCACCCAGCTAATAAACGGCGTCCCCAGACATCTTAAGATTCCCATGTCCTTGTTTTCCTTCTGCTTTCCTTGTTTGTCCTTGTTGTTCGGTGAAGGAAGGGTGTGATTGATGTGAGATCTGGGGCTAAGCAGACTTCTTGGAGGGGTGCCCTTCATTCTTTGTTTGGTAGAGGACCAGCCACCTCACAGAGTGATGTCTTGATTTGTGATTGAAGCAGATTGAAGCGGGGCAGAGTTGCACAAAGTCCTCAGCCTTGTCTGCTCTTCTGGAGTCGTTGAAGCCCGAGAGAGCAAGACAGAAGTCAGGAGAGCTGGGCCATGGCAGGGATGCAGAAGAAGGCCTTGGTATCTTTGATATCTGACCATTCTCCAGACCCTCCACAGGCCCTGCTTCTGCCACCATCGTGGACATTCGAACAAATTGTTCTCATTCACCCATTTCGAGAAGAGAAGTCTACACGTGCTTAGGGGCAAGGGGCACCCCCCTCACCCCAACTCATTTGCTAGATTTGAGGCTTGAGAGTTGGGGGAAAGGTGGACACCAAAGAGGGAGGGGTGGGGGTTAAGCCAAAGGAGGAGATGGACAGGAATTTCTGGAGAGAATTGGAGAGGGTGCCCCCAGGGAAATATCTTACAATGATAAGAAATTAGAGGAAGATTTAAATAGAGAAACAAGAAGGAAACCTTTAGAGGAGGAAAAGAGAAGTGAACTGAGCAGTGAGGTGCCTGGGCAAGAAGATGGCAGCATTCTTAGAGAGGGGACCATCGAACTCATGACCCTAACAGGAGTTGGGATGGGGGAGCCGGCACCATAGATGGGAACTGAATGGAGGAGCCCTGCCCTAGGCATGGCTGTTATACTACAGGCTTAGACATGGTGGCTGCCAAATAGAAGATTCTTTCTAGGGGAAGAATCAGAATGTTGGTATCCAAGAACAAAGCCCTTGCCCTGGGCTATTAAGTGCTCTAGTAAGGATGGTTTCAGAAAGAGCTGGAAAGACCTTCATGGATGAGTGCAGAGTGAAATAAACAGAACCAGGAAAACAGCGTACACAGTAACAGCAATATTGTGGGGTGATCAAATGTGATAGACTTTGCTGCTCTCAGCAGTACAGTGATCCAGGACAGTTCTGAGGGACTTGGGACAAAGAATGCTATCAATCTATCCACCTCCAGAGAAAGAGCTGCTGGAGTCAGGATGCAGATGAAAGCATATGATTTTTCACTTTGGTTTGTTTGGGTTTATGTTTTGGGGGTTTAGTTTTATGAGATCGCTCGCATACAAAAATAAACAATATGGAAATGTTTTGCATGATAATACATGTATAATCCAGATTGAATTGCCTGCCAGCATCAGGAAGAGGAAGGAAAGTGAGGGAGGGAGATAAGTTTGATCATAGAACTTGGAAAACTCTGAGGAAAATTCTCATTACATGTAATTGGTAAAAAAATTGAAAAAAAAAGTGCTCTCTTAAGTGTTATCTGTATTTTATTGATGAGGAAAGAGACTCAGAGATTCGGTGTAGTGTAGTGGATAGAATTTTGGACTTTAAAATTGAAGACCTAAGTGTGAATCTTGCCTCAGACACCTACTAGCTGTATAGCTCTGTAATTTCTGTGGGGCTCAGTTTCCTCATATGTAAACGAGGATGAGCAGACTCAAAGACCTCTAAGATCTCTCCCATCTCTAAGTCAATGACCCAGTGATTATGCTGTTATTATCTACAATTTGAACTTAGGGCTCCTTATTCCAAATCTAGTATTTTCTACTATACTATCCTGCACCAGTTGTTTTTTTTTCTGTTGCTTATTAACTCAGAGAAAAATCCATCTGTTAGCAAACATTTATTGAGGGCTTACGATACACAAGGTGTTGTGCTAGGCAGTCTGTGTTTGTGGGAGCTTACACTACCAAATATAAGACACTTTCTGTACTTCAGGGGTAGAGAGGACAATTGGGGAAAATAAGACATAGACACTCGAAAAGAGAACTATCAATAAAATGGCAGTTTAAGTGGTAAATGGGCAGCTAGATGGCTCAGTGGATAGAGTGCTGGTCAGGAAGACCTGAGTTCAAATCTGGATTTAACTAGATGTGTGACCCTGGGAAAGTCATTTAACCTCTGTCCACTCCTGGAGAAGGCAACGGCAAACCACTTCTGTATCTTTGCCAAGAAAATCCCATGTATAATATTAGGGTCCATGGAGTCATGGAAGAGTTGGACGAGCCTGAACAACAACAACAGAGTGGTCACTGACTAGTAACAGAAAGTAAAGGGACAGCTAAGTGGCTCATTGGGTAGAACCCTGAGCCTGAAGTCAGGAAGAACCAAGTTCAGAGGTAACCTCAGTCTCCTATTAGTTGCATGATTCTGGGCAAGACAACATTCAGCCATAAAATGAGCTGGAGAAGGAAATGGCAAACCACACCAATATCTTTGCCAAGAAAACCCCCAAAATGGAGCCACAAAGAGGCTGTCAGGGCTAAAATGATTGAACCACAAAAATATTATACAAGACCAGGGAAGGGAAAGATCACTAAGGTAGTCAGTTTCACAGAAATATTTTTTAAAGATTCACAGAATTTCAGAATTGGAAAGGACACCAGTGGCCATCCAGTTCAACTCCTACCTGAAAAAGAGCCCTACATACAACTTACCCCAAAAAGTGGCCATCAAGTCTTTCCTTGAAGACTTTCATTATGGAGAAAACCACAGCTTTCCAAGGCACCTCACTCTATTCTTGAATATTCTAATTGTTAGGATGTTTTTGCCTTTTGGAAAACTTGAATTTATTTCTTCTCATTTCCATCCATTGCTCCTGGTTTTGTCTCTGGGGCCAAGAGAGACAAATCAAATCACTTTCCCCAAAGAAAGTTCTTCAGATACTTGGAAGATTGCTCTCATGACTGTCCTCAATAATCTCTTCTAGGTGCTAAACTTTAGGGGCAGTTCTTGCAACCAATCCTCCTATGCCAATAGACTTTGAAACCCTTCCCCAGCCTAGTGGCCCTCCTGAAACTCCATTAGCTCATCTGTGTCCTTCCTAAAATGGAAAGCAGCACTGTAGATGTGATCTGCCCAAGTCTGCTGTCTGCCCTGTACAATAAGTACAGTAAGACTATCATAGCCATATTCCTGGCATAAGGAGCTCAAGATTGCTTTAGTTATTTTGGTTGCCTTTTCATACTGTTGACACATTGGATTTGTAGTCCAATAAAACCCCAAGATTTTTTCCCAGAAAACATCTACCCAACAATGCCTTCCCTATCTTATACTTCTTTAATTTTTTAGAAAAAATTTTTCCATGGTTACATGATTCATGTTCTTGCTCTCTCCCCCCCCCCAACCCCCAGTAGCCGATGCACATTTCCACTTGTTTCTTCCTGTGTCATTGATCAAGACCTATTTCCATATTATTGATAGTTGTTCTAGGGTGGTCATTAAGAGTCTACATCCCCAATCATGTCCGCATCAACCCATGTGTTTAAGCGGTTGTTTTTCTTCTGTGTTTCCTCTCCTGTAGTTCTTCCTCTGAATGTGGGTAGCGTTCTTTTCCATAAATCCCTCAGAATTGTCCTGGGTCATTGCATTGCTGCTAGTACAGAGGTCCATTACATTCGGTTGTACCACAGTGTATCAGTCTCTGTGTACAGTGTTCTCCTGGTTCTGCTCCTTTCGCTCTGCATCAATTCCTGGAGTTCTTTCCAGTTCACATTAACGCATTGCTGGTGGAGTTGTGAATGGATCCAACCATCTTATACTTCTGAAGCCAATTTTTCAGAACCTACATATGAGACTTTTACATTTATCCTCATTGAATTTCATCTTATTAGTTTTAGCCTACCTAAAAGCTGGTGGATACATCCTCAAGGTCTCTGCAATCACCATATCCAGGTAGGGTAATTCTTCTTCCAGCGTGCAGAACTTTGGGACAGCCTATAAGGACACAGGGAAAAGAACACCATGTTAAAAAGATCCCAATAATTCTCAGCTTTTACATATTTTTCAAGTTGCTACCACAGATATTTAAATACAAACTCTCTACTTAAAAGCAAATAAAACATAAATCTCAATGGAAAGACAGTTTTTGGACAGTTCTCTCATACTGGAATTACATTGTATTCAACATTGCTCAAAACAAACAGGCTGACACAATGAGCTTAAAAATCTCTGGGTCATTGTGCTTGCAGAAGACTCATGATGAATCCTGTTCCCCACTCCCCAAAAGACAGGTGGCAGGCTCAGTGCCAATTGCTACATTTTTTTCAACTTGTAAAATATTAATTTAAATTAAAAAGAAATCTCTGGATCATAATGAGATCCAGGGAAACTGCATGGTGGATTGGAAAAAAAAATGATGGAAGTATTGTCAGCAGATCTAAGTTTGAGTTCTGGTGTTGCCATTATAGTAGTCAGTCATATGAGCTTAGACATGGTGGATGGAAGTGCTGAACTTGGATTCAGGGAGATCTGAATTCAAATCCTATCTCTGCTACTTGTTAGCTCTGTGCTCCTGGACAACCTCTTTAGGCATAGCCTAGATGACCACATTTCTAGTATAGTTCAGTGAAACTGAACTGCTTGCTGCTCTCTGTATGCAGTGTTCCATTTCCCATCTCCATGCTTTTGAACAGGCTATCTGCCATACTCAGAATACATTTCTTTATTTCTACCTCTTAGAATCTCTAGCTTTCCTTAAGTCTTAGCTTCTGTTATTTCCTCCTTGAAATATAGCCTGATCCCCCAATTTGCTACTGTCTTCCCTCTTCCCCAAATTACTTTATATATATTATATTTATTGTTTAAATGTTGTTTCCCCTCAGTAGCATGTAAGCTGAAAAGTTATCTTGTATTCAGGAACATGCTAATAAATATTTAACAATAGGTTCTCTCCCCACCCCAAAAGAAAAGCATACATCCTATACTCTCAAGTTTAATCTGAATTATTAACATGTTCTCCATCATTTTCTTAAGTCTAGATAATCAACAAATAGTAAAATGAGCCACGATTTGTAGCATTATTCTATTTCTGGGGTATATATAGATGCTCACATTTAAAATTTAACAATCAGCTCTCGAATGGGAGGAGTTGGCTCCAGCTCAGCTTTGCTTTTATTTTGTATCTACTTCTATGTTGTATATATGGTCTCCCCAAACAGGTAGGGAGGGCAGGGATTATTTTTGTCTTTGCATACTTGGCAACATGCATGGCACGGAGTAGGCACTTAATAAATGCATCTTGAATGAACCTAACAGCATGGACCAAATGACCTCTAAAGGTCTCTTCCAACGCTAGGCTTCTATAAGTCCAAAGCATATGATCTAGTCTACGATTTTGAAAATGCAGATGTTATAAATTTGCAAATGCAAATTTAATCCAAATGCATTCAGTCTAGTCTGTCTGGGGTAGACAGGAGAGAGGCCAAGCCAGGAGAGGAGCAGAAAGGAGAGCCGGTCACAGTGTATCAACAGAACTTTGTCTCTCCGGGGCTTCTTCCTTTTGGAGAAACTGGTAAGAAAAGCTTCACGGATCAGTTCTGCCAGCAGAGGGCAGCAAGAGTACATTGAAGAGTGGGGTACAGGCAACCTGAGCACCTGGTTCTCTCCCCAGTTCTACCACTAAGCAGCTAAGCTTCTGCCACTTACCTTCTCTGTAACTGAACCTCAGTTTCCTTATCTGAATAGTGAGGTATTAACATTTACCATATGTATGTATATGTGTGCCTATAAGCACACGTATTTATCTACCCATCTGTCTCAGTCACTGCCTGTCTGTCAATCTATCAGTCTATCTATCCGTCTTTCTCTCTCTGACTCTATCAGTCTATCTGTCTGTCTCTCTATGTATCTGTCTATCTGTCTGTTTATGCATCTTTCTGTCAATCTCTCAGTCTATCTATCCATCCTTCTCTCTCTTCCTCTGTCTGTCTATCCATATCTCTCTCTCTCTCTCTCTCTCTCTCTCTCTCTCTCTCTCTCTTTGTCTCTATACCTCACAGGGATAGTGTAATGATGAAATATTATCACAACAGGATCTGGATCTGCGATTTCCTTGGTGTATGGAATTCTTGGGTATGAAAAATGCTTTTACCAATGCAGGTTGGCATCTTCTCTTCCATTTATAGTTTTAGAGAGTTGTCTAGGAGTGTTCAGAATGTAAGTGACTTGTCTAAGGACACACAGTCAGTATGTATTAGAGGGTAGGCTCTGTCTACTTTGCCACTATGCATCTATGAAATAGCATTTATAAACCACCACATCAATGCCGGGGGGGGCTTTGTTGTGCTTTCTTCTGTCTGTTCCTTTGATTTCAGTGGTGTAGGGAGCTCCCAGTGAAGGAACTCCCTCTCTCAATAGAGGTCAACAACTACTCTGTAATGTGTGGTCTTAGAAAGTTGCTTATGGAGACTTGCCCAGAGTCACACCTCCACTCCGTGTCAGAGGTGGGAATTGAACCTGTGTGTTCCTGTCTTAGTGGCCAGCTCTGCCCACCGTGGCTCTGCTGTGTCTCTCAAATGTGAATTTTGGTATTCTTCTTCTTCCATTTTCCCTCAGCAACTTACCTGCTGAAGTACTTATTTTGGGGCTTGAAACACATTTTGTTGGTGTCTTTCACCAGCCTAGAACGAAGCCCCCCTTTGACCTAGGAGATCGTTTTTGATAGTTCCAGACGGCCCTCCCCTCAATCACTGCCCCCCTAGCCAACCCGATGATGAACTTAGCGAGGCTGGTGCTCTGGTGATGGATACATAGCCTGCCCCTGGCCCATACTTGAAGCCATTCCAGCTTGGTGGCACCCGTCAGAATCTGCCCTTTGCTGGCACAGTCTTCCAGAATCTGGGGTCACCTCCATGACACCACGACACGGGGGAGGAGCGTTTGAATGAAGCAGCCTGGGTTTGCTGAACGCTATTTTCACATTCATATTCTTGTACTCGGCTGCTGGTCCATTGACTCAGGGCTACATGCTGGAGCCTTTAGGAGGGAAGGAAGTAGAGGAAGGAGGAAAAATCGCTCTGTTTAGTCTTGGAACAGTGCATCAGCTGGCCCAAGGGGAAATGCTGGAAGTGTTGTGGGCAGGACACCAGGCAAGAAGAGAACCGGCGTGCGGCCAGTGCCCTCATGGCACACGTTGCCTAGAACACACAGACACATACGTCCACCCCCAACCCCAATGTGACCTATTTCTGATCACTCTAAAATTTTTGTATTTTTCCTTAGAAATATGGGGCCAGAAAGGCCTTTATCCAACTTGTTATCAGAACCGAAGCCTAGAGCAGTGACTCGCTAGAGGTTATGGTGGCAGTAGATGGCAGAGGTGGGCATCGAACCCTGTTTTTGACTGGAAGGGAGGACCCCCCCCCCCGCTTTGTGTAGGGACGGTGTAGTCTTTATTTGCATCAAATAATAATGATAAACAGTAGTTAAAACAATATGTAAGAATCCCTTTGGACTGACAAATGACCTTATTTGATCTTCACAGCCATTCTGTAACATCATCTCAGCCAAAGATGATTTTTATGTCCAGTTTACAAAGGAGGAAACAGAGGCTTAGGGAGACTGAGTGACCTGCTGGAGGTTAATTAGATAGTAAAAACCCAGTGGAATTGCTCATTGGCTACAGGAGGGGGGTGGGAGGAGGGGAGGGAAAGAACATGAATCTTGTAACCATGTAAAATATTCTTAATTAATTAATTAAAGATGGAAAATCACAAAAAAATTATAATTAAAAAAATTAGGTAGTGTGTGGTAGAGCTGGGACTCAGGTCTTCTGATGCTAATAATAATAATAATTGATGATGATGATGATGATGATGATGATGATGAGTTAGCATGAGGTTTGCAAACTGCTTTATATATGTGAATACAGTAAATCCTTAAAATAACCTTGGGAGGAAGGTGCTATTATTGTCCCCAATATATAGATAAAGAAACTGGGGCATGGAGGGATTAGGTGACTTGCCATGCATCACACAGGGAGGGAGTATTAGAAGCAGGACTCAAACTCAAGCCTTCTTGACGCCAAGACCAGCACTCTACCCGCTGTGCCACCTTGCTGCCAAGGAGGCAGGGTAAAGAGTAGGTACGAGGGCAGCCGTAACGAAGAGGGAAGAGCGGAGAGACAGCCACCAGGGAAGTCAGTGCGGCTTTTGGCAATTATCCAGCATAACTCCTCTACGTGATGGGATGGCTGATGCTTGTCTCAAAGCAGATTTCTTTTGGGAGCTTGAATGACCTGGTTTGGCTGGCTACACCCAATCTGAACTTCAGTGGGTAAGGATGAGGATTTAGGCTGCGATCTCCCAAGGATCATGGGCACAGCTTATGGGCATCGAGGTGGCACAGTGGAGAGAGTGCCAGGTCTGGAGTCAGGAAGACTCATCTTTGTGGGTTCAGATTGGGTCTCAGATCCCGTATCCCTCAGTTTGTTCATCTGTAAAATGAGCTGGAGAAGGAAACGACAAATCAGTCCAGCGTCTCTGCCAAGAAAACCCCCAATGGGGTCATGAAGGGCCAGTCATGACTGAAATGATTGAACAGCGACATGGGCATGGCCTCTCAGGGCTCTGCCTTGGGAGAGGGAGAATCATGCCAATCAAATCCTATGTCTGGTAAGAAAGAAAAATCATGATGCTTTGGAAATCTACTTGGAGCCAGCAGGACCCTTGGGATGTCTTGGGGAACATTGGTTAAACACCTCCTGTGTGCGAGGTGCTGTCCTAAGTGCTGGAGATGCGAAGACCAAAGCAAAAGGCAAACAATCCCTGACTTCTAGGAGCTGACCTTCTATCTAATATACAAATGGATCTAAAATGAATTCAAGGTGATTTTGGGGGAGGAGGAAGGAGACATTAACTAGACCAGGGGTTCGTTGCCTTCTTACATCAAGGACCCCAAGGAGCCTAGGGACTCCTCGGAATGTTTTCAAATGCTATAATACAAAGGCATTCAATTATTCTGAAATTTCAGTTAGAGAAATAAATAAATATGTTTAAAAATAGGCTTACAGTTCCCAGATTAAGTACCCTCAAACCAGACAACACCCCCATTTTCCAGATGAGGAAGCTAAGGCCAAGAGGGATGGTGGGATTTCCCCAAATTCATACAGATAGCAAATGGCAAAGCCAAGAGTGGACAAACCAAAACCCCAACCCTTCTGACTCCCAAGTCTAGATTTTTTCCCTTTGCTTCACGTTGCTTTTACTAGCCGTTAGCAAAGAAAGAAAACATAATCAAGCATTTGGACTGAAGGGTGTAAGTCCTCATTGGAGGCCCCTCCACAAAACTTCTCATTAAAGACCTTTCTCCAGCTTTAGTTGTCAACCTTTTCGGCACCCCATCTTTTCAAGGATCCCCAGGCCACAGGGAGACTGCTAGGGTTAGGCCTTGGCCACTGTTGGTGGCTCTTCTCGTTGGTTGAGTTTAGCCCTTATCATTATATTTTTAGAAAGTGTCTTTTTGTTGCTCTTTTTTCCCCCCTTTTCAAACATTGCTGTCACTTTTCAGTTCCCTTTCCCTCTCCTCACCCCATTCCCCACTTAGAACTCTCCTTTGCAACTAAGTACAGTTAAACAAAACAAACGGAAACACGGCCCAGATTTGAGAGTGCAGCACTGAAATCTTAGAAAAACAACCACATGGTCCCAGGTGCAACAGCGCGTTGCTTTGGCGTTGGTCTCGACAGACACCAGGGCAGTAATACGTGAGGTATAGTGTCAGGAGTGATGTATTTATTGATTTATTTTCAATTCAGTTTCTTTTCAATGAACAAAAAACTATTTTCTCTCCTCCAAGGAGCATTGGATTTAGAGTCAAGGGATCTGGGCTTGAAATGCCAATTCTTCTACTTAATGCCTGTAAATGACCTCGGACTAGTTACTTTTCTCCTCTATAAAATGAAGGGGCTGGATTACATCATTTTCAACTTCCCCTTCTGTTCAGAACCCTTTGATCTTATAAGGCTGTGATATCATGAAAAGAATGGATAAGATTAAAAAAAACCAAAACAAATCTGAAGACACCTTGAAAAATGAATTAGGTAGTTTTAGAGCAAATTAAAGGAATTTGTTCTTTGTACAATCATAAAATTAGAGCTGGATGGGATTTTTAGAGATTATCTGGTCCACCACTTGCATTTTACACATGAAGAAACTGAGGCCCAGGAAAATTCAATGACTTGCTCAGGGTCATACAAGTTTTAAGAGCCAAAGCCCAGATCTAATGCATTTTCTCTTTTTAAAAAAAATATTAATATGTGATTTTCTTTTTTTTTCATAGTTAGAAAAGCTCTTTTTCTTTTTGTTTTATCTTTATTTTATTTTATTTTCAAACCCTTACCTTCTGTCTTGGAGCCAATACTGTGTATTGGCTCCAAGGCAGAAGAGTGGTAAGGGTAGGCAATGGGGGGGAGGGTCAAGTGATCTGTCCAGGGTCACACAGCTGGGAAGTGTCTGAGGCCAGATTTGAACCTAGGACCTCCCGGCTCTAGGCCTGGCTCTCAATCCACTGAGCTGCCCCCCTTAATGCACTTTCCAGTTCTCATGCTTCACTCATTTTAGCAAAATGTTCTCAGTTCTCTCCTTTCTTATATCAGAGTTGAGCTAAGCCAGCCTGCTTTGGCCTTTGCCATGAGTTACAGTTATCCAGCAATCTTGCCGTTAAGGACTCTGTTGGTACCGATGAAGAGTTTGCATCCCACCCACAAACAGCACCAGAGCAATGGGCTGAGTTCCCGACTGGGAGATGGCTGGGATCGTTGCTTCTAGTTTAGACTTCCACTAGAAGCCAGCCTCTTTTTTTTTTTTTTTTTTTTTTTAACCAAGGAGAAACCTTTTCATTTGACACCTTAGAGGATGTAGTAATTTGCCTTTGCAAACATCAGCCTTCTAAGTAGCAGGATCAGATCAGGGATGTGCCTGAGCCAGCTCAGGTTGGCAGTTGTTAAATTTTCAGTGTGAGCCCAGACACCTTGGAAATGGGCAAACTACAAATCAGGGCTTCATTTATTGTTGTTGTTGTTTTTTTTAATCGTCTAGACTTAAGAGAGTGGCGGGGAAAATGTTAATAATTTAAACTTAAAAGTGTGTTACATGTGTACATTTTTCCATCCAAAGAGTTAGTTGCTGGTTTGAGTCTTAAATATCCCCCTACCCTGGTTGTTGTCTCCAGAGTCATCACTAATGAATTTATCTGAACTCTTGAATGTATTTGTATTTTCAGTCTATATATAATTAATTTCACAAGTTTCTTTCCCGATGGGCTTAAGGTCTTGAAGATTATGATCCTAAGACACTTTTTAGTAGTTGAGGATCTTTCTTTATTCCTGTTATATATGTTAAAATATACAACCTTACAATTCAAGTGGATCTTATAAAATGTCTTGGTGGTTTTCGAGTCCAATTCCCTACCCAAAGCATGAATCTCCTCTACATCATATCCAAGTCATCATTCAGTTTCTGCTTGGATAAATCCAGTGATGGGCAGCCTGTTCTGTTCCATCAATGGATATTTTCCATACAAACATATTAGGAAAGTAAAAAAGAATATCCTTGAAACTTAAAATAATAAAGTGTTTCTTTAGTATTTTGAGATTTATAAAGTGATATCTGTACAACTACCTTGTGGTATTATTATTACACTACATAATAATATAACACGAGGAAATAAATTATGTTAAATATATAATATCCTTAATTATATGTATATTAAATAATATATTTAAATACAAATATCATTATTCCCATTTTACAGATTGAGGAAACCAAGTCTTTTAGAGCTTAAGTGATTTGCCCAATGTTACAAAGAGAATGAATAAATAGCAAACTTAAGACCTGAAACCAGGTCTTCCGACTTGGAATTCTTTCCATTCTGCCATGAGGTCAACCTCCTGTAATTTATTTAGTCCAAGTGGATAAATTGTGTGTTCCTAAATAAACGGTGTGGAAACATGGTCAATTTCATTTTCTTTGTGCAGGGATTTCTATTCTCCTTTCCAAAATACTTTATGCTTAATTTTCCTGATTGATTTTCAATGAACAGTGGCTTCTTAATGCCATTGTTTTACTCTTGGTATCTTAGGCTGCCTGTCCAAAGAGTTAAGGTTCTGTAAACAAATAGCCAAATGCATTAGGAAACCCTAATATTTAGATGAACACTAGGGGGAATAATTTGGTAAATGGAAAAATCCTTTGGTAAAATGTATATTTTCCCCTCTTGTCCATTATAGCTGTTTCAAAAGTGTGGATTTTTGTCCTTTAGGAATTCTGAAAGCAGCAAATATATGCTCAGACATGTATATATAGAGGGAGCATTTTTCATTGTTTCTATAGAGACAAAGATTACATTTTGATTCAGGGAATTTTTTAAGTGAGAAAATAAAAAGAGGAAGAGTAGAAGAAAACATTCAGAACTGATTGATATATTAAAAAGCCCCTGATGCTCTAGACAATGCTCCACATCCGTGTGCTCCTCCCATCCTACCAATACAAACAAGTAGGATGAGGGAATCTTCTCATTTCTCTTCTTTGGGACCAAACTTGTTCATCGTATTTCCTCAACATTTATTTTCAACTGTTTTGTGTTTGTTATTCCTATTTACATTGTGGAAGCCATTATACATATCGTTTTCCTGCTTCTGCTTCCTCCATTTTACATCAGTCCATCTGTCTTTCCATGTTTCTCTCTAATAATCATTTGTTCTTGCTTATAGCATACCAATATTCCTGTACCACCATTTGTTGAACTGTTTTTCAATTTATTGTCATCTACATTATTTCTAGTTCTTTGTAACTGCAAAAAAGTACTGCTATGAATATTTTGGTATATATTGAACCTATCTTTTTATCAGTGACTTCCTTGGGGTATATGCCAAGAGGTGGGATCTCTGGGTCAAAGGGTATGGTTATTTTAGTCGCTTTATTTGTCTAGTCTGAAATTACTTTATAGAACAGTTGTATTGATTAACAGCTTCACCAACAACACATTAGTGTGCCTAACGATCCACTGCCCTTCTACTACTGACTCTTCCCTTCTTTTGTCATCTGTGATAATTTTCTGGGTGTGAAAAACCTTGAGATTGTTGTGGTTTTCATTTGTCTCATTATTAGTGTTTGTGAATGTTCCTCTGTTTGTTCCTCTGATTGTTACCAGCTTGTAATTCTTTTGAGAACTGTTTGCTCACATCCTCTAAGAGTATCTTTTGGGGACAAACTCTTATCTTTTCTTCTAACATTCATCCAAATATAATGAGGTCAACCAAGTAAGTCAGCATTTTTAAGTGGAAATGGTTAGTGCCTCATAGCTTATGCTCAAATTGGTGGACTCCTAGTGGGGAAATGAAGGCAATCTTCTTATCTTCCTCAGCCATGGAGATCTAATCGTATCCTTCGTAAAAATAAGTTGCCAAGAATCACTGAGTTCTCAACAGTTTTAGGGCACCCAGAACTCTTGGCAGGGCATTCAGATTCACATAAATTCTTTTAAACAGCATTTGCTAGTCTATCCATAATGTGTGTCCTTGTCTTTCTTTTTTTTTTTCCCCTTGTCTTTCTTAATACAAAAGCTATGAGGGATATACAAGTCAGTCAGCTAGCATTTATAGAGCACCTGCTATGTGCCAGGCACTGTACCAGATCGGGGGATACAAAGAGCTGCCCCAAAGCCCTGCTTTCGAGGAGCTCATAGTTGAATGGGAAGATGACACACAAACAATTATGTACAAACAAGATTTTTGTTGTTCAGTCATTTCAGACATGTCCTACTCTTTGTGACCCACTTGAAGTTTTCTTGGGAAAGATACTGGAGTAGTTTGCCATTTCCTTCTCTAGCTCATTTGCCAGATGAGGAAACTGAAGTAAACAAGGTGAAGTGACTTGTCCAGGGTTACACAGCTACTGTACCATTTCCTTTTCCAGCTCATTTGCCAGATGAGGAAACTGAGGTAAACAAGGGGAAGTGACTTGTCCAGGGTTACACAGCTAGTTTACCATTTCCTTCTCCAGCTCATTTTATAGATGTGGAAACTAAGGCAGAGTTAAGTGACTTGTCCAGGATCCCACAGCTGGTTTGTCATTTCCTTCTCCAGATTATTTGCCAAGTAAGGAAACTGAGACAAACAAGGGTGCCCAGTGTCACACAGCTAGTAAGTATCTGAAGTCAGATTTGAAATCACAAATTTGACTTTCTGACTCCAGATCTGGGATTCTATTGACTGTGCCACCTAAATGCCCATACAGAAGGTACATAAAAGATAAATTGAGGGCAGTCTCAGAGCAAAGGCATTAAGATTAGATAGAACTAGGAAAGAATTCTGGCAGAAGATAGCCTTGGCAAGCTAGAAGGTGGAAATAAGGAAGGAGAGCTTTCAGGTCTGGGGAGCAGCTGGAGAAAATGCCCAGCGTGGGGAGAAGGAGTATCTTGTGTGAGGACCAGCAAAGATGGCAGAAGGGATTAGGAGGCCCAGTATGAATGCCACTGACTAGCAGCAGTCTTGAGTGGTTTCTGAAGTCACTGATATCAGGGAGGATAATTTTTTGGAGACTTTTTTGACTAGTCGTGAGAGGGGACTAGTAGGTGTAGTTTTTCTGGGAATACCTTCTATTCCATTCAGCTACATGGCACGATGGATAGAAGACTCTTCTTGAAGTCAAATGAAAACATTTGAGTTCAAATTTGACTTCAGGCATTTTCTACCTATATGACCCTGGGCAAGTCCCTTAGCCTCTGTTTCTTCAACTGTAAAAATGGGGAAAAATAAAAGGACCTGCCTTTCAGAGTTTTTATGCCGATCAAATGAGATAACATTTGTGTACAAAGAAGTGTTTGGCACAGTACCTGGCACATAGTATATCCTATGTAAATGCTTGTTCTCTTCCCTTTGCTTTTCCCCTTTTCTCTTGCATGCAGTGAGAACCCTCCAAATCTACAGAGTTTCTCAAACATTTTTTTTTCAGTTCTCAAGCATTCAGACAATTGTAAAAATCAAAGCTGCCATCTTCAGTGAAGCTGATGGCTCAAGAAACAATTATGAAGTCCTGGGCTTCAGAGATCTTCTGTTCATCCTGCTAGTATTGCCTTCATTCCTTTGCTAAGCTTTTGCCCAGGAGGCACGGAGAGTCAGATGTTCTGGAATTAGACTCCTGCTCCTTGGATGGAGTATACAGAAATCATGTTGAAGGGGTTTGAGTTCATGCCAATTCAAATAGAAAATTCCAGCAAGACCACTTGGGCACAGGAAAATCAAGGCAGTTGTGCCTGTCTCTTCACTTTTTATTAATAATTCACTTTTTAGGAGACTTGATCTTACCTCACTTGGATTGGAAGTGCAGTGGTCACTCATGGGCCCAAACTCAATAATACTAATTAGCACAGAAGCTTATTCTGATTGCTCTGTCTCTGTCTCTGTCTCTCTCTTGTCTGAGCTGGGCCATTCGAGCCCTTCTTTGGCAGCCCATTGACCCTCTGCTTCCAGCTTCATCTGCGCAGCCCATCAGCTGTGACCATAGTGTAGTTCAGAACTCCTGCATCAAAGTGATCCACCAGCCTCAGGTGATGCAGTGGAGAGACACCCAGGACTGGAGTCAGGAAGACTCATTTTCCCGAGTTCAAATTTGTCCTCAAATATTTCTTAGCTGTGTGACCGTTGGGCAAATCACTTAACTGTATTCTGTATTTGCCTCAGTTTCCTTATTTGTAAAATGAGCTGGAGAAGAAAATGGCAAATCACTCCAGTATCTTTGCCAACAAAACCCCTAAAGGGGTCACAAAGAGTCAGACAACTGAAAATGACTCAACAATAACAACAAGCAGCTCAGCTTCCCAGTAGTGGAGACCACAGATGTCTGCCACCACACCCAGTCAATAATTCACTTTACAAAAATTATTTTAAATTTGACTGACATCCACAAAAAAATAAACACTTCTATTCTCAGAAAGCAGAAAAAGAGGAATATATATATATATGAAATTGTCTATATCTGTTACGTAAAGTTTTTTTAAAGTTCATATTCAATTTAACATGGTTGCACTATTATTGCCCTGTTTGTCTTTGTCCCATTCTGAAATTTTGCTTCTGTGGATTTTTACAGTTTCATTTATAGTCTTGTCTGTCTTCTTTCCTTCCTTCCTTCATTCCTTCATTCCTTTCTTTCCTTTCTTCCTTTCCTTTCTTCCTCTTCTTTCTTCCTTTCCCTCCTTCCTTCCCTCCCTTTTTTGCATCACTATCAAATCTCCTTTTTTTCTCTTTTCCCCCAATAAAAGCACTCTTTTATAACAAATAAATATAATTAAGCAAACTTATTTGAACATTGGCCATGTCTGAAGTTCTGTCTCCTGTACTCCTTCTCCATGATTTCTCTGATTAGGTGTGAAGTATATCACCATCAGTCTTCTAGAGTTGTCATTCATTGATTATTGCATTGATTGGTGTTCTTAAGTCTTTTTGAAATTGTTTTCCTTAATAATATTGTAAAAAGAGTACTGAGTAGTATTGTAGTATTTATATAAATTATTTTCTTAATTCTGCTCAATTAACCCTGTATCAGATCATACAAATGTTTCTAGAGTTTCTCCGAACCCATCCTTTTTAAAAATCATTTTTAATATAATAATAGTACATTATAACATTGTATCAGTTTATTTAGTTATTCTTCATTGTTGCTCGTGAGAGCTCCTTTGGAAATTCCAGATATGCTATCCTTGCTGTGGGTAGGAATTTCCTCCCGCCTGACCCAAGAGAGGGCACCTCTCAGAAGCTATATTCAAGTTTTTCTTGGAGAATGATTAAAATATAATGGTCTTCTGAACTCCACCATTGTTCAAGCACAACTGAACATTCTTTTCCCTTCAGTCTGTTCCCTTCAATCAAATTTTAGGGAGAATCACTGGTTGGGGAACTTAGGTCTCTGATCTCTCCACCTTCCATCATTTTATGGCACATGTCCATCTGAGTAGGTACACTAAGAACAAAAGACTAACCAACTCTCCCAGGGGTTTCCCATCACTGAATTCTTGACCTCTTAGTTTCCTGGAGTATCTGGAGTGAAGCTTTTCTAGCCTTGGACTGCTGGGTTAGATTCTTCTTCCCATTGGACACGAATTCAGGAGATACTGGCATCGGGAATATGTGTAGCGTATACTCCTTTATTTCAATAATTCTCTGTAGCACTACTTTGGGGACTACTCTCTCAACTTTTACTTACATTTGCAGATTGAGTCCCTTAGAAAGTGGTTGACTATTCTCAGAGATTTAATGGCAGACTTGTAGAGTTATATTTATAAACCAAAGCTCTTGAGTCCCCATTGGTGTGCTTCCTGTTTTCAAGTAGCCGGGAGACTTATTTAGCTCTCAGCAAAGGCATTTACTAAGATAGTGTAACGAGAATAATTGGTACAAAACATTCTTCCAAAAAGCTTGGGGTCTCGTCTCTCATAACCATCCCCGTGTCGATGGCATGACTCAGAAGTGGAGAAGTTGGATCAGAATAGATGACAATGAGGCACATGTTGTAGGATAGACATAGGACCAAGATAACTCACAACTCCTGATACTGGAAGGCTTTTATCTCTTTGTAGAATCTACACATGCATCCTCTTGGCCATAATTCTCTCTTGGGTGTGTCAGTCAGCTGGATTCTGAGGAGCTACACCTTTCTTCAGTCCACAGGCAATTCATCTCTCTTCCTTGAAACTGCATCCTTCCTTCAGTGCTGCCTTTCCTAATCTGTCTACCTTCAGCGCATCTAGAGTGTTGCCTCTACGAAAACTTCCCTCATTATCCATCTTGCTACTCTGGATCTCTACTTCCCTCCTAGGACCTTTGAAGCTTGTGGAACTCACAAGGACACTCCCCAGATGCATCCATCTCAGGACTGCCATTCAGTCACCTACTCAGGAGAGGAAGCCCAACAGAGGTAGCCCACACCTGGGCGCAGAGTTGCCCTAGGCAGGACACAGAATGGAGTTGCCATTTCTCTAACAGCAAGGAGACCAGGGAAGGGAGTGGGACCAGTTACCCCAGCCTCAGTTCTTGGGAAGCAGCTCAGAGTAGACTTGCCTTGTCTTCAGATGGAAAGGAAAGGAAAATATAAATTCACAATAGTTTTCTTTTGTATAACTCTTCAGTCGTGAATTCTTCTGGCTTGGCAGCTAGTTAGGGGACTGTCATTATAGCACAAGCTACTGTGTCTGATCTGACCAGAAAAATACAGGAACACCACAAACATCCCTTTGTTTCATACTGAGAAAAGGAGCCAAGTTCCCCTTCTCACCCACAAGCTTCCACTCGTGAATTAGAACCAGGCAGGGAATTGGTACATGCTCCCATAGTCCAGTTCACCCGTGTCCTTTCTCCTTATTTGCTTGCCTTCTTACGTCTTGATCAGCTGCACCAGTGGGGAATAAGTAGGAGGCTGACCCTGCTTTTTCAGACAGTTGGTGTTACACAATGATCATCCATCATTAAAGGTTGTGCTAAGCATTCAACCAAGTCTCACTTGAGTCATGCGCCCTAAGTTGGCTACTGGGTCTTTAGTCACCATTTTAAAGAAAACGTTTCCAACTTCTGACTCTAGCTGAAAACTTTCTCCCCCATCCTCTTGGGTTTTAACTAGGAACTTCATGTGAAGGTCCTCAGCACCCTACATACAGAATGATTTTCCAGGACTCGCAAACATGTAGGCACTGTAACAGATGGGTTTTCCATTTTTAACATATGCAACCCATCAAATGCAGATCCTCCGAGGCTCTCTGGCAGTCGTCTCTGCTTTTCTGTGTCTGACACTTGCCATTTTTGAAGCACCTCTGTAGCATCTGTCAGGCAGGGTTCAAATGTCTCCTCCCCATCTAGGGTAACAATATCTCCTTAGAATACTGGCAACTTCCCATAGGGGGGCCATGAGGTACATTTGTAGCCTCTGAGTGTGCCTAGTGACCTATAATCATATTTCTGGGGCCTGGGATAGGGAGAAAGAGATCATTGGATTCTGGGGCGGTTGGTGGTGATGATGATGATGATGGGGATGAGATGAAGTATTTCAGAGACAGCTTTATTCCAGGGCCATCTTTGCTCAAGGGGATTCCAAATAAATATATGGCTCATTGGAACTAGAATAGAGAGGCCTGCTTCCCTTAGGGGTTATCTTCCTTCTCCACTTCCCAGCTAAAAATAATTTGCATGATTTTGCAGTATCTTGTATTTACTTCTCTGTGACCACATTGTATTCCTCTCCCCAATAGATCATACACTCTTAATGGCTGTCTCATTTTAGTTTTTGAGTCCCTAATGCCTAACACACATAGTAGGTACTTAGTATGTGCTTGAATTCTATTGAATTCTGCTAACATAGCTGTGTTTAGTGTTCTCCTCTGCTAATAGCTTATTTTTCTTTTTAAAATTTAAAATTCGGTTTTATTTTTTCAATTCCAAATTCTCTCCCTCCTACTTTCTCCCAACTATTGAGAAATGAAGAAAGTAAATAAAAATAAAACTTGTTACAAATAGAGATCATCAAGCAAAAAACATTCTAATATTAACCATGTCCAAAAAAAATATGGGGAGCAGTTAGGTGGCTCAGGGCATTGAGAGCTAGGTCTAGAGAGAGAAGGTCCCGGGTTCATATCTAGCCTCAGATACTTCCTAGCTGTGTGACCCTGGGCAAGTCACTTAATCTCCCTTGCCTACCCTTTACCACTCTTCTGCCTTGGAACCAACATATAGTATTACTTCTAAGATGTGAGGTTAGGGTTTAAAAGAAATAGGGTTCAATAGCCACTCTTAGTCCCTTACTTCTCTGTCTGAATGTGGGGAGCATGCCCATGTGGTTGATTTCATTGTGTTCATCTGAATTCTCAAGTCTTTTTAAATTGTCTTTATAATATTGTTCCTATGGTATAAGTTTTTTCTGGTTATGCCCACATTACTTGCATTATTTCATGCTAGTCTTTCTAGGTTTTTCTAAAACCAATTTCTTTGACATGTTTTCTAGCACAATCCCTGCTAATCATTTGATGTAGTTATCCTTTTCTTTCCTAGGAGAACTTCATGTACCCAGCATCTGATGAAGAGGGGTTCATGGCCACTTTCTTTGGGTCCTTCTCTCTGTTGATCTCTCTAGGACATCTGAAATATCCCTGAATCAGAAACCTCACAGTGGAGAGCATCTACATTGTCCTCCCTCCTGGACATCTTACCCATTAGTAAAAAAATTATTTATATATTTTTTACCAATGACATGTTATAACAAATCTCCACACGAGTTTTCCCAAGTTGTATGATCTAACTTATCTCTCTCCCTCCCTTCTCTTCCCCCTCCTGGTGCTGGCAGGCAATTCAGTTTGGGTTATACAATGTATTATCATGTAAACACTAATTCCATATTATTCATTTTTGTAAATGAATCATATAAAACCAAAACCCCAAATCAAATACCCAAATAAACAAGTGATAAATCATATGCTTTCATCTGCATTCTGACTCCTACAGTTCTTTCTCTGGAGGTGGATAGATAGCACTCTTTGTTGTAAGTCCCTCAGAATTGTCTTGGATCATTGTATTGGTGATAGGAGCAAAGTCTATCACATTTGATCATTCCACAATATTGCTGTTACAGTGTACAATGTTCTCCTGGTCCTGCTTATTTCACTCTGCATCAGTTCGTGGAGGTCTTTCCAGCTCTTTCTGAAATCATCCTGTTCATCATTCCTTATATCACAATAGTACTCCATCACCAACATGTACCACATTTTGTTCAGCCATTCCCCAATTGATGGACATCCCCTCATTTTCTAATTCTTTGCCACCACAAAAAGAGCAGCTATAAATATTTTTGTACAAGAAGGTCCTTCCCTCCTTTTTCTGATCTTTCTGTTTATCCAGTATTTAAAACCTGCCCAGAAGCTCCATAGCTGTGCCGTCATCTTAGTTTGGTGGCTTTCCTTCAACAAATAGGGTTTTGTATCAAGCTGCATGTATCCCCTTGCCCCAGTCTTCAAACAAAAGAGAAACCATTTTTCCCTTTTACCATCATAACAGAATGAAGCCCATGTAGACTGCCTATAGGAAGACAACCTGCCTTCATGCTTCCTGGGGATACTGTGATGGTCCAGCTCTCTCGGTGTCCTAAAGTCATATTTTGGTCCTAGTCTCCATCGACAAACCAGTTCTACCCAAAGGCAGCAAGTCTTCACGCCATCTTGGAACCCCACCGGTAGCCTCTCTTTTCCTTAAATCCCCCAGTTAAACGCTGACTCTGCTGGCTTCCGACTATCGCCTGTGCTTCCACCGTTTCTCATGCCCACACCCTGGCCAAAGGGAGGAACACAAGGAGAAAGAAACACGGAATGTCTTATGGAATGTGCTTCAAGTACCTCGCCGGATTGGATGGGGAAATACATTCATACCTGAAAATCGACTCATTGGGAAAGTGAATGTGTAGTCTATTTATAGCTAGTTAAAAAAGAAAGAAAAAGGAAACAGATCACACCAACACACACATACACACACACACACACACATTCTGGCAGTGGCTTTTCTTGTGCTCAGATCCAATTATCAGGGATGGAAGCCCAGGCAGCTGGGAGGCTGTGATAAAATGAAATCACAGAACATAAACTAGCCTCTTCCTATGTTCACATGTGATCATGCATGTCCACGTCTGTCTGTCTAGCCGGCACTCCCCTCTGATGGCCTCAGGGTGACTGAATTGCATTGGGCTTTATCTAGGGGACGGTGCTAAATCTGGATTTCACATTTATTAATTAACTGCATTTAATGCTACTTAAGCATTCACTCTGTTGGCATCTTGGGTTCCTATTTTGAATGAGAGAATAGTGGCCTACCCCTAGCAAGCACTGAATAAAAGTTTTGTTTGTTTTTTTTAATGGGGGAATTTTTGATAGGGGAATCATGAGACTCATATACTAGCTGTATGACCTTGGGCAAGTCCCTTAGCCATTAGGTTCCTAATGTTTAAAGTGTGAGTGTGGGGCTTGGTGATCTCTAATTTTTTTTTTTTTTTACTTCATCTTAGGTTTGTTGATCCCATATTTTCTAGTCATTTTGGATGCACTTTCAAGAGTACTTCCAAAATGCTGATATTGGAGCCTAGCTTTGCTTCAGGGAAGGTTTAAGAGAGGGAGACCTCTCCACAGTCTGGGAAATAAACTGTCTATTCCTAGGCTGGAGAGGGAGCAGGAAGGAGTTCTATAAGGAGGCAGTGGGGGAAGCCACCCGCTTTTCTAACTCTTCCTGGGGAAGACTTTCCAAGGTGGCTTCATAATTTTAGTTGAAGTAAATTTCCCAAACATCAGACATAACCCTATCCATGTAGTTGTAAAAAAAAGACCCCAATCAAACGAATGTAGGGTGTCTTTTACCCTAGTGTCTGCCGAGTTGGGCAGCCAGGCTTAGAATCAGAAAGACTTAATTAACTCCCTGAGTTCAAATCCAATTTCAGACACTTCCTAGCTGTGTGATCCTGGGCAAGTCACTTTACTCTGTTTGCCTCAGTTTCTTTCTCATCCTGTAAAATGAGCTGGAGAAGGAAATGGCAAACCATTCCAGCATGTTTGCCAAGAAAACTCCAAAGGGAGTCGCAAAGAGTCGAACATATGTGAAATGACTGAACAATGCTTCATAGTGTGTATCACTGTGCTAGAAAAGGTGGCACCTGAAGAAGATGTGACGAGAAGAAAAGAGCAGGGACGCCGTGAACATTATTATCCTTCATATTGGGGAAAAGAGCCATGTCTCTATTTATTTAGTCAATGAATATTATTTTTTAAACCATTACCTTCTGTCTTAGAGTCACTACTAAGTATTGGTTCTGGGTAATTAGAATCAGTTGCCTTAAAAACTACAATTCCCAGCACCCCACTTTCCTTCTCAGGTTAGGTGCCAACGTAGGGAGGATATAAGTTTTGTGTAGCCCCGCCTCTCCCTCTCTTCCCCCTGTAATTGCAGTGGCTGCCAGCAGTTTTGTTTTTTTTTAAACCAACAGGAGAAATTAGCCATGTGGTCTTATTTTGTTAGATAATTATCTTTTTATTCCTTTACTTCTAGTGATTATTAATTAACTTTACAAAATATAACACTTGGTGTATTGGATATTAATTTAAATCCTACATTTTCAAGGCAGAAGAGAGAGAAGGGCTAGGCAATGCGAGTTAAGTGACTTGTCCAGGGTCACACAGCTAGGAAGTGTTTAATGAATTTTTTTTTCTTTTTAACCCTTACCTTCTGTCTTAGAATCAGTACTAAGAGAATCAATCCAAGGTAGAAGAGTGGTAAGGGCTAAGGCAATGGGCATTAAGTGACTTGCCTAGCTAGGAAGTGTTGATGTATTATTTCTTTATTTTTACCTCTTATCTTCCATCTTAAAACCAAAACTAAGTATTGGTTCCAAGGCAGAAGAGTGGTCAGGGCTAGGCAATTGGGATTAAGTGACTTGCCCAGGGTCACACAGCTAGGAAGTGTCGATGTATTATTTCTTTTTACCTCTTACCTTCCATCTTAAAACCAAAACTAAGTATTGGTTTCAAGGCAGAAAAGTGGTCAGGGCTAGGTAATTGGGATTAAGTGACTTGCCCAGGGTCACACAGCTACAAAGTATTTTGAGTACGGATTTGAACCCAGGACTGGTTCTCTATCCACGGAGCCTCCTAGCTGCCCCCGTCAATGAAGCTTTTAAAAATACCTACTCAGTGCAAAGCTCCCTGGGGATTATAGCACGCAGCTACTACCTTGCAGCAGTAATAAGTAGCACAAAGAAAAAGTTAAAGAGGATTATAAGCGTTGATAGTCAAGACTACAATTAAGGGTGGAATGGATCTGATAGTCCCCAAGCCTGCGAGGAGCAGCCGGTGGCAGAGAGAGAGGATGGAGAAAAGAAGCTGAGCCGAATCTCGCCTCAGTCATTTACTAGCTGCGGCACTGCGGGTGTCACAAGAGATGGCTCCGCTTCTGTTTGTCATCTCTAAAAGGAGGCTAATAATAACAGCTCCCTCCCAGAATTCCTTTGAGATAATGAATGCAAATTGCTTTGCAAACTTAAAGCGCTCTATACATGCTAGCTATTATTATTTGAAGGTCAGGAGAAGAACAGTTCCTTGCAGACTAGGGAGACGGCGGCGGGGCTTCATGAGAGAGAGATGACTGAAAGGCAGGAAGCATGAGGATGGGCAGAAGGTGGAGGGAGAGCATTTGGGGAACAGAGAAGAGTCTGGCCAAAGGTCCAGAGATAGCCGTTTTCGTAATGTGTTTGTAGGATGGCAAATAAACTTAACTAAAGAATGAAAATGTGGGTTGGGGCCATATTAGAGAGGGACTTTGATAGGAGACCAAGGAGTTGAAACTTTCTCTACTAGGTATCATCTTGGAGTAAATTTTACTTTCAAATGTATTAATTGTATTACTTTATTTTTTATTATTTTTAAAAACATAATTTTTAAATTATTTTTTAAAACTTTTTTTATTTTTTAAAACATAATTTTTATTTTATTTTTTAAAAATTATTTTTCCACGGTTAAATGATTCATGTTGTCTCCCTCTCCTCTCCCCTCCACCCCTTCCCAGAGCAGGCAAATAATTCCACTGGGTTATACATGTATTATACAGATTCTAATTAAGCCATAAGTAGGAGGGAAATTTTAAATGCTTTTTTTAAACCCTTAACTTCTGTGTATTGGCTCCTAGGTGGAAGAGTGGTAAGGGTGGGCAGTGAGGGTCAAGTGACTTGCCCAGGGTTACACAGGAAGTATCAGAGGTCAGATTTGAACCTAGGACCACCCGTCTCTAGGCCTGACTCTCAATCCACTGAGCTACCCAGCTGCCCCCCATTAAATGCTTTTAAGCAGGTGTCTCATTGGTCGAGGGGTAGCTAAGTGGTATAGTAGGTAGGGCACCAGGCTTGGAGTCTGGAAGATCTGAGTTTAAATTGGACCCTCAGACACTTATTAGCTGTGTGACTCTGGGTAAGTCACTTAAACCCTATTTGCCTCAGTTCTTCATCTGTAAAATGGGGATGAATTGGTGAAGGAAGCGCCAAACTACTCTAGTATTTTTGTCAAAGAAACCCCAAATATGGAGTTATGAAGAGTCCGACATGACTGAAAAACGACTGAACAACCACCACCACAAAATATAATAGCAAATGGGAAGGAGAGATTGGAGGAGGAATAGAGCAGAGGCCACTTCAGTAATCAAAACATGACATGATGAGAGCCAGGATCACGGTAATGAAAGAGAATGTGAGAATGTGAGAATAGGAAGGACATTACTAGGGAGGATTTTGGAAAGCTTGCATCTTTTTTTTTTTTTTTAACCCTTACCTTCCAGCTTAGAATCAATACTATGTATTGGTTCTAAGGCAGAATAGTGGTAAGGGCTAGGCAATGGGGGTCAAGTGACTTGCCCAGGGTCACACAGCTAGGAAGTGTCTGAGACCAGATTTGAACTCACAAAGACAAGTCTTCTGAGCCCTCTATCCCACTGCACCACGCTGGCCGAGCTTGATTTAAAATGTGTTGAATTTGAGATAATAGAACTTTCAAGTAGAAATATCTAGCACACAGTTGGGAGTGAGGAGACTGGAGTTCAAGGCTAAAGATGTAAAATTTCGGAATGTCATGAGTGTCTAGGCTAAAAGAGACCATGGAAATCGTCTCATCCTACCCCCTCATTTTATAGATGAGGCGAGTCCCCTGGAGGCGATACTTCAAGCATTTATTGGGGATAGCAGAAAGCCAAGGACTGAGTCATTGGGGGTGTCCATAATTAGAGGGAGGAAGGGGAGCCAATCAACGAAATTCAACAAGTGGCCAGAGAAATGGTAAGAAAACCACGGTAGCATGGTGCCACAAAATCATGAGACCAAAATGGCACCTAACTAGGAACATTATTGCTTCTCTACTCGTAGTGTGTGCATTATACACACATGTAACAATGTCACCGTGCCATGGAGCTTGGTTTTTTGCCTATGGGCTGAATGATGATACTATGCAAAATTTTATTTTTGAATGATCCTTTTAAATGGATTTACATTTGGTTGAATGACCAGATCTAAACACCGTTGACTAATGGCTGTGTGTCAACCTAGAAGGAACTCTCTAGTGGAGAGACTACAATGTTTTGTTTTCTTTTTATCAGCAACTTTGCTGAAGATATGGAAGGCCAGTTTACCATATCTACCAATGACACAAAGCTGAGAGGGACAGATAATAGGTTAGATGACAGAACCAAGATTCCAAATAATCTTGAGAGATGGGATCTTTAGCCTGAAACTCTGAGAAAAAAAGGGTATTAATCTACTCCGTTGGGGCCTTCCTCACCTCTCTGTAGCTTTCTAAATAAAAATATGGCTCCCTAGCCACCACTTCACTCCATGTGTTGTGTTTCCCATTGGGATATAAGCTCTTTGAGGGCAAAGACTTTTTGCTTTTGTATCCCCAGAACTCAGCATGGCGCTTGGCACCTAATAAATGCTTACTAAAATATATTTTTCATTGATGTCACTCATTCATTCAACAAAATATAAAATTCTGCCTTATGGATACAAAAAATCAGTTGGCACTAGTACAGAATGGGACGAATAATCTGGAAGCAGCTCCTATGAAAAAGACCTCGAATTTTATTTTTGTAACCTGAGCGATGGTGTGATGTGGTTGCTTAAAAAGGCTAAAGTCGTCTTATGTATTTTGATGCTTCGATGAATTCATTATCTCACTAATATGGGTATTTCTAGTTTGTCAATCTCTCTCAGAAACTGAAACCCCGACATGAATACGATTCAGATGTTGTCTTTGATGGAATGATTATTCCCCACCACCTAGACACTATGCTTCTATTAATGCAGCCCAAGGTTACATGATATACTTGGGTGGGTCTCCATTGGAGGAGATACCAGTGCACTTCTTGGTATGATCTTTCCACTTTGCTACATGGCTGCTCTACCTCTTTTTCCAGTTCCCCATTAAACTGTAATCCCCTTGAGACCTGGGACAATTGTCTTTTATCTTAAAAAAAAATTTTTAAACCCTCACCTTCTATCTTAGAATCAATACTGT
This sequence comes from Gracilinanus agilis, assembly GCF_016433145.1. Lineage (NCBI taxonomy): Eukaryota > Metazoa > Chordata > Mammalia > Didelphimorphia > Didelphidae > Gracilinanus > Gracilinanus agilis. Next base: position 110,015,269 of record NC_058134.1, read on the forward strand.
GTATTGGTACCAAGGCAGAAGAGCACTAAGGACTAGACAATGGGGTTTAAGTGACCTGCCCATGGTCACATAGCTAGGAAGTGTCTGAAGCCAGATTTGAACCCAGGACTTCCCATCTCTAGGCCTGACTCTTTATCCACTGAGTCCCCCAGCTGCCCCCCTCTTTTCCCCTTGTTTATATCTCCATCACTTAGCAACAGTGCCTGGCACACAGTAGGCACTTAAACAATGCTAGTTGACTATTGTGACTTTTTGGTTATACTCGTCCCCAGTATGGCACCTCTCAACCACACCATGTTTGTCCATATGCCAGCTTACACCCACCATGAAACTTTCCTCTGCCAGCTGGGTCTCCTGACATTTTGGTTCTTTGCAGACAGCGGTGTCCCATGATTTTCAGCCCAGAATATTGATATTTAAAATATAGGCTTTTGCAGTAAGAGGATGGATGAAAATAACTAAAAATGTGGAGCAATCGTATATGTTTTCTGACAAAGTCTTCTACCTGTATTCAACTCTGAGTCCATAGTGGCTGTTCATGATATATATCTGTTCTCTAAATGTATGTTCTAGCCCGGCTAGCAATCACCCAAGGCTGGGGCTTGGGCTTGGGCACCTAGAAGCTTGGTGTCCAGATCGTGGGAAATAATCATTCCATTGCAGACAACATCCCACTCATTCACCTGGGGCCATTTTCAGAGAGACATGGACAAACTAGAAAACCTGCAGAGAGAGGTGCCCAGAACTCTGGGGGATGCTGAAAGCCCACCACCCAAAGAAAGGGCTTGGAAGTGTTTTGTTTGGAAAAGCGAAGGCAGGGGTGACATCCAGCTGCCTTCCAATATTTGATGGGCTATCACTTAGGGGAGCAACTCTGCTTAGACTCGTAGTATTTCAGACTGGGAAGGGACCGTGAGACGACTCATGAGTCCTCTCAACAGCTTATAAAGCAATAGGACCAAATGGAGGAAAGTACAAAGAAGTGGATTTTGGCTTAGCCCAGAGCTGACCTCTAGAGCTTTCTGAGAATGAGAGTGGATAGAGCACTGGGATTAGACCTGACTTCAAATATAGCCTCAGACCCTTTCTAGCTTTGTGATTCTGATCAAGTTGCTTAAACCTCTCTCTGCCTCAGTCTCCTCAACTGTAAAATGGGATAATAATAGCACCTACTTCCCAGGGTTGCAGTGAGGATCCTTGTATAGCCTTTGCACAGCACCTAGCTCTTATTATGGTGATTATTATGATTAGCTATAGAACGATGGAATTCTTCCTGCCTCCATAGATCTTTTGAGAGGCGACATGGCAGAGTGGATAGATTCTGGGTTCAAATCCTACCTCTGATCTAGACTAGCTGTGGGACCATGACTTAACCTGCCTGAGCTTTACTTTTCTCATCTGTAGAATGGGGATCTGCAAATCTGTAATCTGTACAATTTCTTCATCTGTAAAAATAATTCCTGCCACAGTTACCCAACTCAAAAGCTATTGTGGTGAAGTTCCAATGAGATAATGTATGTAAAGCCCTTTGTACACTTTCAAGCTCCCTGTAAATGCCAGTGGCTATTATCTGTCCGGGATGTGGCCGAAGGGATTTTGAGTCCCTTCCAGGCCTCATCGTCTCTGATTCGGTGGTTCTTCAGGATGTGAAGAAAATATTAGCACTGCATTAGGCAGCCTCCATGTCACGGCACCCCACACACACTTCATGTCACTGTGCACAGGGAAAATGTCAACATGTGCAGGAAGGGGACAATCAACCTAATTTACTCCACTTACAACCCCCTAGAATTTCTTGGCTCTGTCCTTCCTATGTGCCTCTCCCTGATAATTCAGCCTGAAAGTCTGAGCACAGGTCATTCACTATCCTTAGGGAAACAGTAAACAAAGATAAGAGCTTCAGGCCCTGGAATTTATTTTTTATCCACTCAGCCTAAAAGCAACTGCATGTTAAATTTAGAAAGCTTGATTCCAGCCCCATCCCCCCATCCCTCCCTTTTCCTGCCTCCTCTCTCCCCCGACCCCCCCCCCCCCCCCCCCCC
>NC_058134.1:110017676-110039415 GCF_016433145.1 Gracilinanus agilis
CCCCCCACATCCTGAATGCAATCTCCACTGACCCATGCAACATGAAATATCATGGTCCAAGTACAGGCCACCCCCGGATAGAGGCGATGCTGCTTAAAGAGCTTATTTTGAAAGGAAAAAAAAAATAAATGTATGTGCGTCTATGCTGAAAAATAACACCATTTATAGGTCACACTCGGAATTTACAAAAGACCCAAGAAGAAAGCGTAGCCTGTGTCGGGGCCAATAGAGTGTTTTGAAAAGCCAGGTGCTATTTCAAATCGTTTTTCTACATCAAAGGTTCTCAGCCTGGGGTGCATGATTTGTATTTTTAATATTTTATAACTGTATTCAATCTAGTTAGATCTCTTCGTAATCCTGTGTATTTTATTTTATGTATGATTCTGAGAAGGGGTCCAGAGACTTCTCTAGGCTGCCAGAGGGGCACAAAAAAAGGCGAGGAACTTTAGAAGATGGTATTTAATGAGTTGGGAGGAATGGTCGAGGGTCATTTCCTCCACTAATCCTTTCCCCCTCATCCTTTTACGAGCAGCCCTGATTTTCCTCCTCTTTACTCATATATCATCTTTGTGGAAATCCTCTTCCAGGTGATTCTGGGGTCTGGAAGGCTATCCCTACGCAGCATAAACCCTGGCAGGACCTCTAACTGGCAAAGTTGGTTGAGAATGGGCAGAGAAAGCAACTTTGTGCCTTTCCTCTGAAGATGGGGTGAGAGATGCTTATCGATAGATGATGGATGGACAGAGTTCCTTCCAGGTTGTTTCTGTGATTGGGCTGTGAACTCGTGAAAGTCAGGGACTGCTTTTACCTTTCCTTGTATCTTCCACACTTAGCTTGGTACCTGGCACATAGTCAATGCTTCATTAATGCTTATGGAAGGGGCAGCCCAGTGGATTGAGAGCCAGAGAGTCTTGGATTCAAAACTGGCCTTAGACATGTCCAAATGGGGTCAAGTCACTTAACCCCCATTGCCTAGCCCTCACTGCTCTTCTGCCTTGGAGCCAATACACAGTCTGGATTCCAAGGCAGAAGGTGGGGTTTAAAAAAATACTTATGGACTTGACTTTTGTTGACTTGACCAGAATATTGGTCACAAGGTGACAGTCCACAAGGGCCATCTACTAAGGCTTGGAGGGATTTCTGTATGTGTGGATGGCAGGAGTGAAACCCCTTATCTTTTTTCTTTTTTAAACCGTTACCTTCTATCTTAGAACCAATAATGCGCATTGGTTCCAAGGCAGAAGGGTGGTAAGGGCTGGGCAAGTGACTTATTGAGAGTCACACAGTTAGGAAGTATCTGAGGTCACATTTGAATCCCCAAACTCCTATCTTTAAGCCTGGCTCTCAATCCACTGAGCCACCCCTGAAATTCCATATCTTTCGATATATTAAAGTGTTTACCCAAATATTTCTACAGGATAATTTGTTCTGTGCTTTTCACTCACACATCTGTTAGGTGGGACACCAATAAGAAAAAAAAAAAGACCAGACTCCAAATTTAGCTGGGCAATTTCCAATTTATTTTAAAAAGCATGCCTCACGGTTTGTGAGTCTCTAATTGAACAGCTCTTTCCTATGTAGGTCAGATCCCATTGGAACCAGCTCCAAGAGCCTGGACAGATCCTTTCATTGGGCTGGCTTCCTGTCCTATTGCACTTGATTTGAAAGAAGTTTGGCCCTCGAATCTCTTGATTAAATAGAGATCTCACTGTGACGGAGTTCGGTGTAAGTGGAATTTGTCCAATATCTCGTTAAATTCCCTGAGCTGTACTTGTCATCATCGGTTCATTTAAATAAAGGAAGGATCAGAGTACATTTGAAATGGAAGAGACTCCACTAACGATCATGCAGTCCATCATTTTATAAATGAAGATCCTGAGATCCAGAGAGATGAAGAAGCTTGGCTAAAGAAACTCATAGACGGAACCAGAAGTGATAGCTGTCATTTCTCAGACCTGTGTGTCCGGGGCTACTCTATTATGCTTTTTTTTTGGGGGGGGGGGGTATATGTGAGGGTGATCTGAGAGATCTTGCTTTGGAGAAGGCTACACTTTTTTCCCTGGTGACACCTCCTGGTTTCCTTGTTTCCTAGGGCGGGATGGGGACAGAGAAGCTGGAGCTAAGATATATAAAAATAGAAAGTGCCCAAAGGCTTACCCTGGATCGGGTACAGTATTTAAGCATTCCACAGAACAATATAGCAGGTAATTTTAACAAGCTTAGGGAGAAGGGAGAGTGACCAGATGCTCTCAGTTGGCATGTAGGGAGGGGATGGGGAAAGAGAGGGGGAAAATCTGGTAACCTTTTTATCAAATTACTAAAGCAAACTAGGACATTAAGTCAGGGACACTCTACCCAAATAATATTTGGTTCTCTTGAGCTGCCCTGTTGGCATATCAGGAAAGATCAAATGATTCATGAGCCTTTTGTTTAAAGACTTGTAAATGGCACTTTCATTTAAAGACTGAGGACAGGGGTTTAAGAGGCAGAAGGAAAAACAGTAGAGAGCAGCTGGGAAGGGGTGTCACATTTATCTAGGACTGCAGTCTTGGGGTTAGGGGGGCTGAGCTATCCATGATCCTGAGTCTCAGCACACCAGAGGGGTGGGGTGTTGTGAGGAGCATTACTTAATTAGTTTTAGGAGACCTAGCAGGAAGGGCTAGAGAATTCCCATAAGGGGGAAGAAGGAGGACTATAGCGGGGCTTCTCTGCTTGCTCTCTTCTCTTTCTTCTTTCTCTCTATGATTCTATTAGTTCTCATTGGTGTAGCTGAAAGGATGAATGAGTGAAAAAGCATTTTATTAAATGCCTCTATGTGTCAGGCTAATTACTGAGTATACAAGCAAGTAAAAAATAAAAACAAAAATCACCCTGATCCTCAAAGAGCTTACAGTCTAGTAGGAGAAGACAACATATAAAGGAGCGTTGGAAAAGTTGTGGGGTATATACACATACACATACGCACACAGAGGTATGGTTTGGAAATGATTCAAAGACCTGGTTCTTAGCAGGCTAAAAACTTTAGAGCCCAGAGTGTCCTGGGGGCAGAGTCCAGGTTCTGGTGGGAGGGATATGACTATGCAGGTGATTCCCTTCTAGAGGTCCAATATTTCTTCTGAACTGCCTGCTGGATACTGTCATCAGGTATATGATGGATTATTCAAATTTAACAAAATTAATTCCTATTTCCCCCAAGCCTGTCCCTCCTTCAGATTTCCCCATTTCTGCTGATGCCACTATCTTTCCAGTCACTCAGTTTAAATCCTTGGTGTCATCCTTTTTTTTGTTGTTCAGTCTTTTCAGTTGTGTCTGACTTTGTGACCCCATTTAGGGTTTTCTTGCAAAGACTCTAGAGTCATTTTACTATTTCCTTCTCCGGTGCATTTTTCATATGAGAAAACTAAGGCAAATAGGGTTAAGGAACTCATCCAGGATCACCCAAATAGTGTCTGAGATCAGATTTGAACTCAAATCTTGACTCTAGGCTCGGCCCTCTATCCACTGTGCCACTTAGCTGGCCTGGAGTCATCATTTACCCTTCCATAACCCTCTTCCCCTCTCTTTTTCTCTCTCCTCTCTCTCTTCTCTCTTACTCTTGTTTCTCTCTGTCTCTCTCTTCCTTCCTTCCTCTCCCCATAATTTCTCAGTTCTCTGTCTCAGTCTTTTACTCCCTCTCTCTCATTCTTCATTGCCCTTTCCTCACAATATCCATTGCAATGCGGACTGAAGAGAGGGGTGACCACAAAAGGTGAGGAGAAATGACATTCTGAAGAGCCAGCAGAGGGAGGTGATGAAGCACTCCAAAGGAGGAGGATGCAATCATGGTGGTCATATTAATCCTCATCAAGGATGCCTGTTGGTCCTTGCTATGCGATATCCGAATGACCCTGTAGTTGTATCTGGATGAGGGAAGGAGACCTGGCCAGCAAACCTATAAACCACAAACCCTCTGGAGTTCTGTTTCAGACCAGCTCTCATAATCTGTGCTCCTGGTCCAGGAACCTTGACCCTTCAGGGTTCAGAACCCGATGACCATCACTTGGGAAGTAGGAGTCAAGCTATGGGGATTGTGTTGTTATACAATTCTTTTCTTGCTCACAGGGATAGAACTCTGGGAAAGTAACAAACTCAAACTCTATTTCACAGAACTCCTAGGTCTAGACTGTTCTTCCTATATCTGAGGGACTTTGGAGGTCTGGGTGAATGACTCAGCAGATGTTTTTAGGGTTTATTATATGCCAATTATTATGTCTCCAAGTTATTACATATTTTTAAAGACTTATCTGTTCTATAATAACAGTAAAAGCATAAACCTTTAAGCCAAAGAAATGAATTTGTAATTATTTCAGCTAAAGGTGGGGGTATATATGTATATATATGGAATAATATAATAATATATATATACAAACACCATATATACCCTTACCTTCCATCTTAGAATCAATAGTGTCTATTGGTTCCAAGACAGAAGAGTTGTAAGGGCTAGTCAATGGGGGTTAAGTGACTTACCCAGGGTCATATACCTAAGAAGCGTCTGAAGCCAAGATTTGAACTGGCTATCAATCCACTGAGCCACCCAGATGCCCTAGGTGGGGATATTTTGAAGGAGGGGAAAGGTTGTCCCTAAGTTTACTACTCTTCTTTCCCATGGCAGGGACTCAGTATTTTTTCCCCCCTTTGAGACTTAAGTAAGCCCAGAACTTGATCTCAAGTCCCTGGCTGCCTGTTCTGCTTTGTATTTCTTTCCCTGAACACAGCAGGTAACTGGAAGTGATGCTGAGAGAAGGGCATTTCCAGCCTTGGTAGCAACCTCATTTCTTCTAGAAGCTTATTACATTCAAATACCATAATTTATTTCTCCATTTCCCAAGTGATAGTATCCGTTAGTTTCCAGTTCTTTGCTACATTACAAAATGCTGCTATGATTTTTTTTTAAACATTGGTTCCTTTCATTCTTCCTTTGATTTCTTTTTTGGGGGAAAGTATCTGTCTAATAGTGGTGTTTTGGCAATAGTTCCAAAATGCTTTCCAGAATGGGTGCCCCCATTTGTAATCCTACCAATAGTAAACTCCAGAGATTCTTAATGCACTTCCTCTTTTCCTGTTAGGATCTCAGGAGCAGAACTTTGTAGTAATGTCTTTCATTTGCTTTAGAGTTGAAAACTCTGGGCTGGCACATAACCGTTCACCTCTCTGGTGTTATCTAGTGGCCAAGCCCTTTCCCCCTTTCTTATCTCTGAAAGGAGAGTCTTGCCCTTTTTTTTTTTTTTTTTTTTAGTGAGATGGAATTCTTTTTAAAACTACACCCAGCTAATCAGAGGAAAGGCTTTAGATTACCTTTCCAGTTTTCCTACTCTACTCTGCATTCCTTAGCTGGGACTGTGTGAGATTATAACCAAAGGCAACCTCCACCCCACTCCCATCTAGTCCTTAGGACAATCAGCTTCCCATCATGACTTCCTTTCCCAGTAAGCATGTTTCTCTACCTAAATTTTGGCTTTATCCATTCACTCCCCATCCCTGCCACTAGATCTTAGTTTCCTCAGCTGTAGAATAAGGGGTTTGTGGTTGTACCACAGGACCTTTAGGCTTTCTTCCCAAGCTAGGATCTCACCAAGCATCACGCTCAGGTTTACGTACAACGGTCCCCTTAGCAATTTCTACAATTTACTCAATATTTTTAAAATGTGTCTTACACAAATTAATTTAGAAACTCCTTTCTAAGAGATGCTGTGTCTCTTTCCTTGGGAAGCTTAAAACGCAATGCCTGATCAGGGTTTTGAAACACAAGTTTAAACTGGTTTCATCACCTTCCCACATTCCTTTGCAATTTCAATGGTATTCGATCTCTTTGACATTTATTTCTTTTGCTCACTCTGACCACATCTCATCCCATTTGCATTAAGGCTGCAGCAGATGTTAATTATGGCAATTTGTTTGGGCTGTAGAATGTGGGGGTATCATTTGTCAAGTTGCATATACTGAGGATGGTATGTAATGCACATTTAAAACCTAACAGACACATCAGTCTGTTTTCATTTTATCTTTCTATTCTGTAATGAGGCAACAAAAATCAATCCTACCATAAAGAAGGCACGGGTTGGTTTTCTTTATTCTCTCCCCAATCTCATGGGCAACTATGGGGTATGTATAACCAGGAGGTCTTAGTTAAGTACCAGATACCGTAGATCTAGGTAGGGGAAGTCCAAGGAAGTCAGTTATGGCAGGTACAAGATGGCGGTCCAATAGAAGCAAGATCTGAAGGTGATAAGGTTAAGGGGTGAAGCAAAGACTGTGCTAGTGGGCAGGGAAGACCTTTGACACTAGAAGAGTGCTGAAGTGCTACAGGTATTTATCAGAATTGGAAACCCTATGAGTGAATACTAAACTTGCCGACCTAGTGGGTGTAGGATTGTGGGAATGTATGCATAATATCTCTCTGTCTACCAACAGTTAGTTGTCCTCATCATTGTTTGGTTCTTGCCAAACTGACCCACTTTCTGCGGATTCTGCACAATATTTCATCTTTCATTCCCATGCTTTTGTACAAGCTTCTCTCCGATGCCAGGAATGCCCTTCCATATTACCTCTGCCTCCTAGAATCCCCCAATTCCCCCAAGCTCAGCTTAATGCCATCTTCTACACAAGACTTCTTAATTTCCTTCCTCCTTGGTTGTTACTCCCCCCATAATTCCTTTGTATGTGTATATACACGCATATGTATACATTTATATATGTATGTGGTAGTTATACATACATGTATGCATGTACAGAGCATTCCAGAAGTCTGTGTGTGGTTTTAAACTTAAAACAACATGTAGACTTTTGGGACACCATATACATAGACATAAATACACTTCCTGACTCCAGCTAGCCACAGATAGGGCTACAAATCTGAAAAGGGCAGCCCTCAGAACAAATTCTGGAGCCTGGCAGTAATTTGACTTAGGTGGGAGCTCCTTTCATTGTATTATTTCTCTGAATTTCTACTCTCTTTCCTCCCAGAGATACTTGGATGTTGGCTCGTGCTATTCCCACCCTGGTAGGGCTCACGATTATGGTTATGGGGTGATGATTCTGCATGCAGGTCTAAGCGTGTTTCTTCTCCTCCTCCCTGCACCCCTTCCTCTTTGTTTTCTCCCTCCTTCTCTCCCTGGTTCCCAGCTGGTGCTGACTTTTGCCTAGAGACATTCTGGGGGGAGAAGCAATAACCATTGGTTCTGTTGGCTCAAAGATTGTTCTTGGACCAATGGGGATCCTATGTGTCACGGACAGACTGATTAGCATATTAGCCAAGTATACTGAAAATAGCATGGTGCCCAGCTGCTCTTAATTTCCACTGAGGGCAGGACAGGAGGAAATGGCCTTCAAATCCAGCAGGAGGGTTGATATCTGGAAGATCTCAACAGTAAAGCTTCCTTCCCTGAAAAATGTGCCATGGTGGGAAGCTGTGGAATCTCCTTCCTCGGAGATCTTTGAAAACGGCTACTCACTGGGATGCTATGGAGGATGTGGAGCATGATCTCTACTAGATCTCTATCAGACCATGAGCTTATGAGATCAAATGTCTAAAGGCAGAGCCATGGCGTCAGGCTGGAGCTTGGGTTTAGTCATGGCCGATGGATCCTTAGAGATACAGAGTTGGGTTTGGTCAGTTCCTCGGGGTTCAACACCATCCAGCCTCTTTAAGAGGAGTCCCAGTGTTGTCTTCCTCAGAGTTCCCTCTCCTTTCTCTAAGCCAAGAGGGAAGTGAGGCTCTGGAGCCAGACCATAGCTAGGAAGGAATTAAGCTTGAGGGCTCCTGGGTTCTGGAACTTACTCTGATCCTTCTGGCACCGAGACCGCTGGGTAGATGTTTTCAGATTATTGAAGGATCTTTTGGGAAAGTGTTTTATCCCCTAGAAGTATTTTGATTCCTACTGGGGCTCAGAACGTATTGGTCAGCAGCTCAGCGTAGCCGTAGCAAAGCCCAATTACATCTTTATAAATAAATTTATCAATGGGCTTGCTGGATTATTTTACTGATCTCAATAGCATTGTTAATAGTCAATATTAATATAGTATGTATGATAGGAGCAGCTAAGTGATATGGTAGATAAAGTGCTGAGCCTGGAGTCAGGAGGACTGATTTTTCTGAGCTCAAATCTGGCTTCTGACACTTGATATCAGATGGTGGTGTGACCCTGGACAAGTCACTTAATCCCATTTGCCTCAGTTTCCTTATCTGTAAAATGAGCTGGAGAAGGACATGGCAAACCACTCCAGTATCTTGGCCAAGAAAACCTCAACTGGAGTCACAGAAAGTCAGACACGACTGAAACGACTGAACAACAGTATGTATGATGCGATGCATAACCGTAGTAACTCACTTGGTCAGGGCTACAGATTCCAATGGTTTTCTAATTCCTGGAATTTCCCAGCCCAAATTTACTTTCTCTAGGAAGTCCATGTTGGTTAGCTCCATTTGATCAGTCATCGATACAGGCTATATGGTCTCTGTTTGAATTCTGTCATCTTGACTTGAACATATGCTGCTGTTTTTGTATGTGTAATGATTCTCATTGAAGGGCAGTTTGGCATATTGGAAAGAGCCCCAAATTTAGTAGCACAGAAGCTGGGTTCAAATCCAACTCTTGGTCTTATTATATTGGTGCCATTGAACAAGCCACTTAACTTTCCTTTCTTCAGTTTCCTCATCTGTAATAATCCTGTATTAATTATCTCATAAAGGCTTAAAGGGCTATAGAAATGTGAATTATTATGGGATTTCTATACATGACAGTGGAAAGACCGCATGGAAAAAGAGATTGAGAGATGACCTCAGAGTCAGGAAGGTCTGGATTCAAGCCTATCCTTTGGCTCATACTAACTATGTGACATCCCCCTACCCCCCACCCCCAACAAATAGATGGTGCAATAAATGATCCCTGGGCTTGGAGTAAAGAATACCTGAATTCAAATCTGGTCTCAGACATTATCTGTGTGACCCTGGGTAAGTCACTTAGTGTATGCCTCAGTTTTTCTCAACTGTAAAATGGGGGTAAAAATAGCACCTATCTGCCCTGGTTGTTTTAAGGATTAAAACGATATATCTGTAACATGCTTAGATGCTTAATAAAAATGCTTGTTTCTTTGGAATCCTTAAGAAGAAAAAAAAGATATGTCCACGAATCTTGGATGGCTAGATGTTCATCTACCTCAGTAAATCTCTTTCAGTTCTAGGATTTTATGTTTTTGCAATTAGTGGAGGATAAAGGAGTCTTTTCTGATTTTTTTTTCCACTCAGGGGCCCTAAATTTCAACTGATGTCATTGGCAAGCTTAAAAAGAGAGCTATTTTTTCACCCATACAAAGATGATTTCAGATTTCACTTCTTAAAACTATCAATCTGCTATGATTTGAAAATAGAATTCACTTATTATTTGTATCTGTTCTTCCTGAGCTCTGGCAGTTCCAAATGATCCAAAAGAGTCCTTAGGGCCAGAGAGATTATGATCCTACAAACTAGCTCTATTCTTTAGACCCACAAAAGGTCCCCATTTCCTATTCCATTCATTGAAAAGATGAACGTAAAAGATGATAGGGGAAATAATATGGCTCTACAGGTTTGAAATAAAAATGCATTGGAAACCACTTTTGGAAAGCTTGTACTGTCCCAGTGGAAGACCTTCCTTTTTGATGAGCAGTCTTAGTGGGATGATAAGCTTATAATCAAACATGTGTTTTATAATTAGACAACTGTTTTATACTCAGAAGCACTGAAAATTGATTTTTGAGCAAGTATGGGAAATGAAATGAAAGAGGAGTGAGATCAGGCCCATAATTATACATTGTATTGGTCTGAATAAAGGCTGTATTTCCCCCCTTAATCTAGCTTGTATAAAGGCTGAGAATGGCTTCTAATTGGCGTTTCTCATAGCATAAAGCAGTGTCCTCTGGGTATGTGTGGAGGTGTGTAATTTTCAAAGAGATTTCATTCTAGGGCTAAAGTCTATATTGAAGAAGTCATCAATAATCAGACCAATAAGATAAAGAAAGAAGGAAGAGGTCTTTGGTTCTGTCTAGTGCTATAAGGATAATGGGCAACATGATGGAAAACCTACCTCCCCTGATTTCTTGGGATTGATTTTAACAACCATATCATATCTACTATTTGGTCTGGGCCATTGATGCAATGTCAAACAGCCACAATCAAGATTTTTCCTTTGAACTAATCACATGCTCATTGAGGACAGAAAATAGGTGTTAAAAAAATTTTTTTTTTGTTATTTGAACTTGACAAACACCAACAAACATGAACATTTCCATATACAAAGAGCAAAAAAGATTGCATATGAAATCATTAATATTACGTAAGCTTGTTTGTAAAAAAGAATAAATTCAATATATGAATCTCAAAGTTAACCATCTTGACTTTACCTCCATCTGAGGAGCTTCCTTCTTTTCTCTTCTAGGTATTTAAAATACTTTAGATTTCTTCCTCTCCTCTCCTCTCCTCTCCTCTCCTTTCTTTCTTTCTTTCTTTTTTTTGGCCATTTTGGCCAACTTGATGGGTAGGAAGTAGAACCTCAGAGTTGTTTTAGTTTGTATTTATTTCCCCTTATTAGTGATTTTCCTATTTCTGTTGATTTTTGCTTGAATTTCTCCTTTGAGAACTGCTTTTTCAGATCCTATTTATCTATTGGTAAGTGATTCTTGTTCTTATAGATGAATTAGTTTCTTATATATCTTGGAAACGAGGTCTTTATCAAAAGAAATTGCTGGAAATATTTTCCTCCCACTTTCTCCATTAATCTTAGTTTTATTGGATTTGTATATGTAAATATTTGCAAATTTTGTTTTATGTAGACAAAATTATGTTTTATCATTTGTGATCTTCCTTATTCNCTCATTTTGATCTAACAGTCTAACACCTCTTTCAGGGGAATGAAAGTATCCATTTTCTAGAGTTGTGGTTGGTCATTGTATTGAATGGAGCTCTTAAGTCTTTCAAAGTTATTTTTCCTTACAATAATGCAAACTTTATATAAATTGATGTGTATCAGTTGAAACGAGTATCTCCAAGTTCCTCTAAATCCATATTCTAAATAATATTCCATTTCATTAATGTACCATAATTTGTTCAGCCATTCTCTCATTGACAGGCACTTTAATTTCTAATTTGGAGCAACTAAATGGCTTTTGTGGATAGAGAGCCAGGCTTGGAGGCAGAGGTTTTGGGTTCAAATTTGGTCTCAGATACTTCCTAGCTGTATGGCTCTGGGCAAATCCCAATCCCAATTGTTTAGACCTTACCCCCTTTTCCCCTTGGAAATGAATCTTAATAACAATTCTAAGACAGAAAAAAAGGATTTAAAAAAAAATTCTAGTTCTCTATTGCAACAACAAAAAAGCAAAAACATTTTTTGTAACATATCAATCCTTTCTCTCTTTCTTTGTTCTCTTTGAAGTATAGGCCAAGTAGTGATATTACTGGGTCAAAGGGTATGCCCAGTTTAGTGACATTGGGTATAGTGCCAAATTGGTTTTTAGATTGGCTAAACTAATTCACAACACCACCAATAGTATATTTGTGTGCCTAGCTGCCCTAGTCTCTCCAACAATTGCCATTTTCCATTTTTACTCTCTTTGCCAAGCAGGTGGGTGTGAATTGGAATCTCAAAGTTGTTTTAATTTGTTTTTCTTATTATGTGCGATTTGGAACATTTTCTCATATTGCTATTGATAGCTTGAACTTTTGCCTTGAACAATGCCCATTTATGTCTTTTGATCATTTAGGGGGTGGTTCTGATTCTAAAATATTTGAATCAGTTTCTTACATATTTTGAGTATCAGAATAACTTGCTTCAAATATTTCTTCTCCAGTTCATGAATGGATAAGTTAGGAAGTGCTTACTGTGGGCAAAGTGCTCAGAATACAAATAGAAAAAGCAAAACAAATCTTTTTCTTGAGGAGCTTACATTCAAAAAGGAGTTTTCAGCTAAAAGTCAGAGAGAAAAGTCAATGATCTTGATGGTACCCTGGCAAAGCAGATGATAATGTATTTTCTTTAATGTCATTTCCATTGATTAAACCATCTCTGTTCGTGATGTGGAATCATTTCACAGTATAAGAACTTTGCTGGCAAGAACTTTCTTCTCAAGGTCTTTACTAGCTGTGATTGCTAAATAAGCTGAAAAAACTGTATTACCTGCAGGGACTCTTACAAGGTTGCATCTCCACAGGGGTTGCTTCTCTGTGATGGCTTCAGGGTCCAGGCTAGAAATAAGGCCATTCATCTGGGGCAACACTTTTCCCAGGGCTCTTAGGCTTAACTTGCCTGCTGGTGGCATTTGGTTGGTAATTGATGTTGGTAATTAACTGATTCTTTTCTAATTCTAGCTGCTGTGATTTTGTATGTGGGGAAAAAAAAGCTCTTCAATTTTATGGAAACAAAATTGTCCATCTTATCTCCTATAACTCTTTCTTGCTGGGTCTAGAACTCTTTCCCCTGTCCGTGGCTTGGAAAGGTATCCCCTTTTCTACTCCTCTAATTTGTTTGTGATGTTCCCTAGGGACCACGGCTTTCTTATCTTTGCATTCCCTCTTGCTAACAAAACACACTGCACATAGTAGGTGCTAAAAACAAATGGTAGGTGTGAGAATAAGTGAATGAATGAGTTTTGTTCATTCATACTGTGCACACGCTAGCTATCTGGTTTGTTCAGTTTTTTTTTTCCCCTGTTAGTTCTGAAGTAGAGAGTTACTGTCTCTGCCTTTTTTTCCCCAACTAACTAATCATCCCCCTTGCTCATCTCTGACACATGGATGGGCAACTGAACAATACCTATTTGAGAACAGCATGGAAAGACTCTTCAATATGGAAAGACAAATGTTTAGGAATTGTTCTTTGACATCTTGGAGCCTCAGTTTTCCCTTGGCTGGAGAGTTGGTGAGATTGGACCAGAAGATCTCTGAAGTCCTTTTTAGTCCTAATGTTCTGTAATTCTCTGAAGTGAGTCTATGGAAAAGCCAATGAGATGTAGAGAGATTTTTGTTCAGGTCCATGTTGGACTCTAGGCTCCCTTTTAACAATGAGGTTCCATGATTCTAGATCCATCCTTTTTAAAAAAAATTTTTAAAAAACCCTATCTTCTCTCTTGGAATCAATACTGTTTTGGTTCCAAGACAGAAGGGGTAGGCAATGGGGTTTAAGGGACTTACCAGGGGGTCACAAGGCATAGGAAGTATCTGAGATCAGATTTGAACCCAAGACCTCCTCTCTCTAGGCCCGGCTCTCAATCTGTTGATCCATCTAGCTTCCCCCTAGATCTATCCTTTTTGAAGAGGGTATATAGTGTTTTTTTCCCTATTCTAATCATGAGGTCTATTTTCTATGCTGCTGAACAAAACTGGAGGAGGTTGCACAATGGTCTTGTATACATTATAAATTCATGCAATTTAACTTCAATTGGGTTCTCGCTTCAGCAAGGCAATATTTGTTCTGCTTCCCTAATTGATTCCTTTTCTGATGCTCCATAAAAGCTTTTTCCAAACCTTCACCTCCCTCCTTTTAAAAATGAGAATGAGGTCTTCAACTCTTACTTTCTTAATCAAATTGAGTCTATTTGATGTGAGCTTCCTCTTCTCCTCTTCTGTTTATTTAAAAATCCTTCTTTTTCCTCTTTTATTGTCTCTACTTTCCCCCCAATCTCATAATGAAGTGGTCCTTCTCCTGATCACATCTCCTAAATGTTAGTATGCTTCAAGGCTCTGTTCAAGGTCCTTTACTCTCTATAGATACTTTCTTTTTTGGATACTTTTTTGATGTCTTTTTCTAAAGGTATTTTCATAGAATCATAGATTTAGACCTGGAGGGAAACCTCCATGGCTATCCAGTCCAACTTTGTTGTAAGGAAATTGAGGCCCAAGTGGCTAACTTATTCATGATCATACTAGTACTAAGTGTCAGGGTTGGGATTTGAACTCAAATCCTCTGACTCTGCAGCCAGGGCTGCAGTGAACCAGTGAACCAGAGCATGGAGTCAGAAAGTGCTTCTTTTGACATATACTAGCTGTGTGATTTTAGGCAAGCCACCTTACTTCCCAATGTATTACTCAGGAGTCATTAATCTGTAGCTGTGAAGGTACTACCTTTATTCCAAAGTCCCCATATTGCTATAATCACAGACTCAAAATAAAGTCCCCAATTTTAGGTAAAGAAAAAAACAAACAACCCACCACTGAAAAAGAAAAAGATGGCAGACACTTTGCTCAGTGGCAGTTTATATGAAAAAGACTTGGAGGTTTTAAGTTGATCACAGAATTAATATGAACCAAGTTTGATACTAAGAAAACTCCCCTTAGAAGAGTCCAGAAATAATCTACTGTGACTTGGTGCTGTGTTCAATCTTTTCATTTCTTTCTTCCTTTTAAAACCCTTTCTTTCTTAGTAACAACTCTAAGACAGAAGAGTAGTAAGATTAGACAAATGGGGATATATGATTTAGCCAGTATCACACTGCTAGGAAATTATTTGAGGCCAAATTTGGACCCATGTCCTTCCAGTTCTAAGCTGTGTTCAATGTTGGGCAGCATATTTTATTTTTAAAAGCCTCTACTTTCTGCCTTGGGATCAATACTAAATATTGGTTCCAAAGCAGAAGAGCAGTAAGGTCTAAGCAAATGGGGTTAAGTGACTTGCCCAAGGTCACACAGCTAGGAAGTTGGGCAGCACATTTTAAGACTATGAGATGTGACTATAAAGCCATATAACTACATTTTAAATAAAGAGACAGGTACATTCAAATAGTGTTGTCCTTTAAAATAGTACCTTTGGGAAGCTGTATTGTGCGGTTGACCCTAGTGTAAAAATCTAGCCCAGTGGTTTCCCCTTTGGAGATGATCTCAAAGTCCTTTCTCAAGCCACCTGAGAGAACTTGTTATTTCAGAGGTGCACCTCATCTTTTGTCCATAGTTAAAATTATTCACCTGGATTGGGCACCTTTCTTATTTAATGGACTCAATTTCAAATAATTCAGGCACTAAAAAAAATCATACAAAACCAGAAAATACAAAGTTTCAGCACCATCAAGGAGATCCAAAGGCAATGAACTTTAAACTTCTTGATGCTCTGCTCAAGTTGGCAGGGTGCAGCGGATAGATAGAGTGTTGGATTTTGTTACGATTAAAATGGATATAGATGGATGTAAATAGAAGTATTAATATTTTAATTAAAGCCATGTTGGTAAAATAAAGAAGACCACGTGCCTGCTAAGATCTAATTCGAAGAGTAAGGAGACTAGGAGGGTTGTCAGCCTTGGGAGAGACAAGACAGGGCAGAGAAGAAGTGGTAGACAAATCAGAGAGCATGTGGGCACCAGAAGTCAGGGTATAAATTGGAAGGTAGATACAAGAACCCCAGAGCCAAAGGGAGGAATAACTGAATAAGCTAAGAACTAAGGAAGTGCCTAGAATCCCAACATTTGCTACACATTTTAAAATGATGGTCCTCTATCGATTTGGGGTTTTACTGTTTCCGTCCATGTTCCCATGATCTCCTGGCCACCCAGGCTTCAGCCTTTCCCTTGCGTCCTGACTCCTCTCTTTCCCCCAACATTTAATTTGTCACCAAGGTCACTCTGTCATTCTTTCTCCATTTCTTCCATAATATCTCTCCTGTCTATCCTCTCTTATATATTCTACTGCCACTGCTTTTATTGCCTATTGTCTATATTCTGCCATAGCATTTTATAGACCCTCTGCCCTATTCACCTTATTCATAGCTGCCAGATTATCTTGGCTAAAGTATCCCTTTGTAAATGTTAACTCCCTGCTACCCTTCAGCTGCTTCCCATCACCTATAGAATAAAGACCCAAATAGTGAGCCTGGCATTCAAGGCTTCTTACAAACAGATGTCAAACTATTTCTCCAACCTAGTCTTCTACCACTTTTCTGTAAAGTCCTCCTTTCTATCTGAACTGGTCTGCTTGGTATTTCCAAACATACCTTACTACTTACCACTTCTGTATGTTTGCTTAAACCATTCTCTGGGACACCCACCAAGATTCTCTACATTTATCTGAATCTTATACTTCCTTCAAGGCCCATTCCATGTTCTACCTCCTTTGCCTTCAAAGATTCGGGCTTCTTTGATTTCATGCAGTACATGCTAACTCTATTGTTCTGGGGCACTTAGCATACATCACACGTGCTCTATTGCTGTTTATTTCCTTATGTGTATATGTCCTATCTCCTCAATTAGATTATCAGACCTCGAGGGCAGGGATTGTGTCTCAGATCTCTCTAGATCTTCAGTGCTTGGTATGCAGTAGGCATTCAGTAAATGTTTTATAATGGTGACAGTGAATGGCATGTGTCTGTATGTGTGTTTAGGGAGAAGGAAGGAGAGAGAGAGAGAGAGAGAGAGAGAGAGAGAGAGAGAGAGAGAGAGAGAGAGAAAGCAGAGAAAAGAAAGAGCAAGAGAGATCAAGAAAAGTGACAAAGGAAAAAAGAATGAAATAAAGTAAGCAAAAGGGAGAGAGGAAGAAAGAGAGGCTAAGAGAAAAAGAAAGAATGAGGAAGCAAGAAAAAGAAAATGGAAGAAAAAGCATGAAATAGAGAATAAGGAAAAAAGAGAATGAGATAAAAAGATGGAGAAAGAATAAGAGCAAAGGAATGAGAAATCAAGAAAAAGAAAATGGGAGTAAGAAAAAGAACATAAGAGAGAGGGGGGGAGGGAGGGAGAGAGGGGAGACAGACAGACAGACAAACAGCAGACAGAGAGAGAGAGAAAGAGAAAGACAGACGCAGAAAGACAGAGAGAGAGAGACAGAGAGACAGAGACAGAGAGAGACAGACAGACAGACAGACAGACAGAGAGGGGAGGGAGGGAGAGAGAGAAAAAGAGAGAGAGAGAGAAAGAGAGAGAGAGAGAGAAAGACAGAGAAAGACAGACAGAGAGAGAGAGAGAGAGAGAGAGAGAGAGAGAGAGAGAATGTTCTTTCCTTTCCCTGAGGCACTAACCCTTAGTCCTGTTTTGTTTCAGTTCTTCTCAGTGCAATGTGTAGGCCATAAGGGGTCTGTAAATCATCTGGCAGAAGCAATACCAAGGCTTCCTCTGACCTTTCCTGGAATGTCCCTTGTTTGATGGGGCTCCGTGCTTTCCCTCTCAATGCACGAGGGACTCTGGGATTTGTAGTTGAGAAAGCATGTCACACAGGGGACCATAAATCTCTCTGTCTCGGGAACCACCGAGCCTTTGGTTACTTGAACAATAAGAGGCTTCCCTGGAAAACAGAAGCAGTGCATTGTGGAGGGCGCCGCTCGGCTTCTTCCTGGCTCCAGGTGCACAGATCCCACCCAGGGACTGCAGAACTCTCCATAAATATCCTGGGCCCCAACCTATAATTTCCCTCTTGGATTTGCCTCGTGAAATAGGCTGGTGATTTGGGATGGGCCTCCCGGGATGCTGTGCCCCCCGAAAGGATAACCTTTGCCCTTGCCTTCTGCAATCCCGCCTGGGCTCAGGCCCTGCTGGGCATTCGGAAACACTTGTTGAATGAATAATAAGGCAGAATCCTAATTTAAATGCACCATCGAAGCTTTCCATTTAAGGCCACTGGGTGCTGAATTCTCTTTTCCCAACAAAGAACGTGTAGGGAAAGTGTGGTTCTCCTCTGAGCATGGTCTCCCGAGGGCCAGGAGAGAAGTAAAACTCTGCTAATTTAGCTCCCAGGACTTTTTCAAAAAAGGGGTGGGAGCTGTTATGGTGGTTGGAGATGGGATGGTGGGGAGGAATGGCTTTACTGGAGTGGAGAGAGAGAAGTAAAGGGTGGTGTGTGTGTGTGTGTGTGTGTGTGTGTGTGTGTAGAGAGAAGTAAAGGGTGGGGTGTGTGTGTGTGTGTGTGTGTGTGTGTGTGTGTGTGTGTGTGTGACTCCAGGCTTGTGACTTGTGCCATCCTTGGGCCTCTATTTTTCATCTGTAAAAAGGGGATAATAACTCTTGGATTCCCTACTTCCCTGGGATGTTATAAAGAAGGCACTCTATACACTTAAAATACTATGTATATGAATGAATAAAAAGACATTCGACGCTAAGAAGATTATTGCATTGTAAAATAACACAGAAGAAAACAGAGAGAGTTCAGAAGGGGCTATAACGCAGGAGCTGATTTTGTTTTCATCCTGAGATATTTAATAGAAACTTTAAAACTCTGCATGACAGAAGCTCATGGATGTCTATCAATTTCTCCTTACAATTTCTACATGTAAATATATAGAATATGTAGTCTTTTTTTTGTTTTTTTTATGTATAATATATTCTGCACTCTTTTTTGACCTTTATAGAATATATTATATATGAAATGTATCTTCCTTTTGACCTTTTTATATAATACATATTTTATATTATTTTTTGTTCTTTGTGTACTGAAATGTTCACGTTTGTTGATTAAGTTCTTTATTTTCTGAATGTTAAAATAGGTATTATATATCATATAGATTTCTCTTTTTATTCTTTATATATAATATATGGGATATATATACCTCTTTTTTATTCTTTATAGTAATAGATTATATATATGTATATTTGTTCTTTATATACTGAAATTTTCATTTCTGTTGACTATAGTTCATAATGAAAAAAGAAAACATAAATCAAATGAAAAAGAAAAAGGAGAGGTGGAGATGGATCTTTGGTAATCTTGGTGAGAATAGTTTTAATTAAGTGGTATGAGTAGACTTGGGATTGTAAAGAACTGAGAAGGGAGTTGGAGTGGGACATCGGAAATAACAAGTGTAGACTTCATTTTCTGTTAAAAGGAAGAGAATGATCATATGATAACTTGAGGGGATGGTAGGATCAAATGAAATTTTTTTCTTTTGTGGATGGAGGAGATCTAGAAGTCGTTTTTTAGATATTAAGGAAGGAGCCAATGGACAAAAAGTTGAAACTTAAGGCACTTGAAGATCCTCTTAAAAAATGAAGCACAAACAATAAAAAATAGCACTCCAGAAGAAGGCAGATAGTAAGTCGTCTTGGACAAGTGTTTGGGAAAAAAAAAAGGGACCTGTCTTTTAGTAAGAATATGGGACATGCCAGATATGATTGCTATTTTGGTTGGCTCTACTGGCCTCCATTTTGGTATTTTGTTAAGAGGAATGAATGGATCACCAGGTAGGGGGATTGATTCTATATGACTGGAAGGTGCTGTCTCTTAGTTTCCAATTTTAGGACTTTTCTTAGGTGGGACACCTTTTCAGGTCCTCCTCACTACTAGTGTCTTCTCTTGAGATTACCTCTACCCTAAACCCCACTTCCTGATCTAGTCCATATATATCTTGGATGGAACTAGTTGCTGTCTTCATCATTAGAATATAAACTCCTTGAGGTCAAGGACTGTGTTTTATCTTTTCCTGTATCCCCATTGCTTAGCACAGTGGATAGCACATAGTAAATAAACACTTAATAGATGTTTTGATCAATATAAGAACAAAAATCAATAAAAGCATCTTTTAACAATTCATGAGGTAATAGATGGATAGCATCAGGATTACAATGGTACTCCTGAGATATTAAAAGAACCTGAATAAGGCTCCTTTATGGAGGATTCATACAAAAATAGGAATTCTTTTACATGAGAACATCTGTAGGTAAGGATGTGCTTGTAAATACTTAACAACTGTCTAGTTGGGAGGGGAGGTGGGAAAACATATCTATGATACACTCTTAAGTTTAGTTTGTATTATTGACATTTGTATTATTGATATTTTCTCCATCACTTTCTTAAGCAATAAATAAATAATAATATAGTATAATATAATAGTATATAAATAATTAAAAAATAAATGAAAAACAAGGCATTAAATGAAGTCCTGATTTGTAGTATTTCCTGATTTCAGAGGGGTCGAGGCTCCCCCTGAAAGAGCTCTAGAACTGGCTCCATCCAGCCTCGCCCTGCCTGTAGGGGCTCTGCTATCTGATTCTTTGGAGGGAGTACCCACAGGGACAAAATCACAGATCTATTAAAATATTCAAATAGCAAAATAGACCTGGGGGAAAAACTACAGTGGATTCAAAGAAAAGTCTGACATGGTAATAATGGCAAACTAGAGGAGTTGATATGATCAGAGAGTGAATGTAGGGAAAGACATACTTGTTGAATCAGATAATGGAGGTCAGGGTCTGAGATACTTGGGAAAATGGTCAGTGCTTGTTTGGGATAGAGACAAAAATACTTGTTAGTTTACAGTCTAATGATGAAGATGGCAACTGGTTCCATACAAGCTATATATGGAGTAGATTGGGGGCTGGGGTAGGGCTGGGGAAGGGGTAGTGAGGAGGACCTGAAAAGACATCCCATAGAAGAAAAGTCTTCAAGTTGGAAATAAGGAAAGAGAATTGGATTTGGAGTCAGAAGTCCTGGTTCTGCCATTCAATAGCTATGTAACCTTGGGAAAGTCAAGACATTTCCCGGACTCTCTGTTTTTTCATCTTTAAATGAAACAGTTGGAGTAGATGACCTCTAAGGACTCCTTCAGCTCTACAATTCCATAAATTCCTAGGTCGTTATATGCCTGAAAGTCTACTCTGAAAGAGAGAAAGCTTTTCTGGAAATGAAGTGTGATTATCTCCCCATAGTCGGCCAAGTATTTCCCCATGATGCCAGGCCATAGAGTAAAGATTCCAGAAGCTCACACCATTGATGCTTCCTTCCCTACTGGAAAAAAAAAGGGGTTGGTGGTGGAATTCAGACTTTCTTACAGAGATAACCATCCCAAGGCTTTATTACAGCTTAGATGGCCGTAATCCTACTTCATATGGTTTTATTTCCTTTTTCTTTTCTTCTCTCTTCCTCCCCCCAGCAAGGGTAATATTTGCTTGTTGTTAAAGCTAGGCTTTAGGCTTCTCTATTTCTACTTTCAGGGCAATTTTATAGATATTTAGGCTCCATCTCCTGATCTGTTTCTTTCTTGTTCTATTGAGCCAGATGTACCTTTTCTCAGGTTTGGTCCCTGTGTCTTGCACTGACATTATCTAATATCTGGTCACTGTGACACACTATGGGGAAAAAGAAAGAAAGAGAGAGAGAGACATTTATCACTCTATAAAGTGACATAGTTGTCATTGACTACCATTAGCAAAAAAACCTGCCATACACTGGAGAAAAGGGTTCCTTTTGAACTATTAAATGGTGAATTTGAGGGAAAGTTGAAAAAATAAAGATTTTTAAAATACCAAAGCAAATAACTAACTACATAACCTTGTAATTTAATATGATAATAAGCAGCTGTATTATATTATGCAAATATATGTTAAGTTATTCACAACCTCTCATAATATTCCAATAAAAATTCTAGATATGACATTTAGAAAAAAATGACATCTTCTGATAATTGTTTGGCTCCATATTTCAGTAGCTATGATTGCCTTTTATCTGTAGCTTCTTTCACCTGTCCTGCTTGACTTCCTTTTGCCTCTGAGGAATAGGTGAACCTCTTATTTGCCAAGTCTAACCCTAAACCTCTTCCCTTGGTCTTATTCCTTTCCGCCTTCTCTGGGACACTGTACTGTCTTTTTTCTTCCATGTAGTCAGCTCTTTTTTCAATATCCCCAGAATTTAACATAGTGCCTAGAACATAGTAAGTAATCACTCAATAAATTTCCTTCCTTCCTTCCTTCCTTCCTTCCTTCCTTCCTTCCTTCCTTCCTTCCTTCCTTCCTTCCTTCCTTCCTTCCTTCCTTCCTTCCTTCCATT